>NC_036858.1:36800721-36846218 GCF_002910315.2 Salvelinus sp. IW2-2015 | reverse complement strand
TTGCAGCTCTTTCAGAACATCAGCTGACTGTATTTGGAGAAAGAGAAATGGGAAAGGCTTGTGCGAGTTGCTGTGGGGGTGCAGTGCTGTTGACCGGGGAAGGGGTAGCCAGGTGGAAAGCATGACCAGCCGTAGAAATGCTTATTGAAATTCTCAATTATAGTGATTTGTCGGTGGTGACAGTGTTTCCTATCTTCAGTGCAGTTGGAAGCTGGGAGGAGGTGTTCTTATTCTCCATGGACTTTACAGTGTCCCAGAACTTTTTGGAGTTTGTGTTGCAGGAAGCAAATTTCTGCTTGAAAAAGCTAGCCTTGGCTTTTCTAACTGCCTGTGTATATTGGTTTCCTAGCTTCCCTGAAAAGTTGCATATCACGGGGCTGTTCGATGCTAATGCAGAACGCCATAGGATATTTTTCTGTTGGTTAAGGGCAGTCAGGTCAGGAGAGAACCAAGGGCTATATCTGTTCCTGTTCTAATTTCTTGAATGGGGCAGTCTTATTCAAGATGGTAAGGAAGGCATTTAAAAAAAATATCCAGGCATCCTCTACTGACGGGATAAGATCATATCCTTCCAGGATACCTCGGCCAGGTCGATTAGAAAGGCCTGCTCGCTGAAGTGTTTCAAGGAGCGTTTGACAGTGATGAGTGGAGGTCGTTTGACCGCTGACCCATTACGGATGCAGGCAATGAGGCAGTGATCGCTGAGATCTTGGTTGAAAACAGCAGAGGTGTATTTGGAGGGCAAGTTGGTTAGGATGATATCTATGAGGGTACCCGTGTTTACGGAATTGGGGTGGTACCTGGTAGGTTCATTGATAATTTGTGTGAGATTGAGGGCATCAAGCTTAGATTGTAGGATGGCTGGGGTGTTAAGCATGTTCCAATTTAGGTCGCCTAGCAGCACGAGCTCTGAAGATAGATGGGGGGCAATCAGTTCACATATGGTGTCCAGAGCACAGCTGGGGGCAGAGGGTGGTCTATAGCAGGCGGCAACGGTGAGAGACTTGTTTTTAGAGAGGTGGATTTTTTAAAAGTAGAAGTTCAAATTGTTTGGGAACAGACCTGGATAGTAAAACAGAACTCTGCAGGCAATCTTTGCAGTAGATTGCAACACCGCCCCTTTGGCCGTTCTATCTTGTCTGAAATATTGTAATTAGGGATGAAAATGTCAGAATTTTTTGGTGGTCTTCCTAAGCCAGGATTCAGACACGGCTAAAACATCCGGGTTGGCAGAGTGTGCAAAGCAGTGAACAAAACCAAACTTAGGGAGGAGCTTCTAATGTTAACATGCATGAAACCAAGGCTATTACGGTTACAGAAGTCATCAAAAGAGAGCGCCTGGGGAATAGGAGTGGAGCTAGTACTGCAGGGCCTGGGTTCACCTCTACATCACCAGAGGAACAGAGAGGGAGTAGGATAAGGGTACGGCTAAAAGCTATGAGAATTGGTCGTCTAGAACGACTAGAACAGTAAAAGGAAGTTTCTGGGGGCGATAAAATAGCTTCAAGAGATAATGTACAGACAAAGGTATGGACGGATGTGAATACAGTGGAGGTAAACCTAGGTATTGAGTGATGATGAGAGAGATATTGTCTCTAGAAACATCATTGAAACCAGTGATGTCATCGCATATGTGGGTGGTGGAACTGAGAGGTTGGATATGGTATAGTGAACAGGGCTAGAGGCTCTACAGTGAAATAAGCCAATAAACACTAACCAGACAGCAATGGACAAGGCATATTTACATTAAGGAGAGGCATGCTTAATCGAGTGATCATAAGGGTCCAGTGAGTAGAGGTGGTTGGGGTCACGGCCATCAGACAGCTGGCCGGGTAGATGGCTATCAGTAGCAAGATAGCATAGGATGGAAGTCTATTTTTAGACACCTCGTGCGTTTCCGTCGGTAGATTAGTGGGGTTCCGTGTGGTAGAGGGATCAATCCAATTGGCAAAATAGTATAGTGACCCAAGAAAATTGTCCGATATATTATTCAGATAGCAGCCGATAAGACAGCTAACGATTAGCGGGCCCCAGATGAGCGTTCAGGTAACGTTGCGACGGAGGTGCCAGTTGGATAACTCCTCGGGCAGATAATGTCGGCAGTCAGTCGTGAAGGCCCGATGGGGCTCCGCATCTGCAGCAAAAAAAAAAAAAAAAAAAAAAAACGGGTCCGGATAGGTGACTGTAGCCCAGGAGTGGCTGATGGAACTCCTCAGCTGGCTAGCTCCGGAATATTTCAGTTTGCTCCGGGTCGACATAAGCCAATAGTCACACGGTTTGCAGCTAGCTAGCTGTGAAATCAAGGTGCAAACGTCCAGAGCCTGCGGCTGAAATCCGGGGACACTGAGAAAAATAGTCCCGGTATGCTCCGTCCGAGTCGCGTGGCACAAAAGTGCCGATAGATTATCGAGCTAAAGGAATAGCTGAAGACCACAAAACGTGGGCAGCTGCTGAAACACCAACGCTAGCCAGCAAACCGGCTAACTTCTAGGCAGCTTCAGATCAGCTACTGGCTAGCTTCTAGTTAGCTTCTGGTTAGCCTCTGGCTAGCCTCTGGCTAGCTTCCACTGTGGATTTTCAGATTTGAGGTAAATAATACTTTTTTTTGTAATTTGTGAGGCGGGTTGCAGGAAAGCTTTTGTAGTTGAGTTCTTGGATAATAAAAGATATAAAGATATGCGAAGAAAGGTGTAAATATATATATATACAGGACACGACAAGACGAGGACAAAAAAAAGAACGTCTGAACTGCTATGCCATCTTGGAAGCTCAATGATGTTTCAACCGGAAAATTCCTATTTTCTTCAGAAATGCGATGGAACGCAGGTCGCTCTCACGGGAGCGCGCGTGACCAGCTCATGCCAGACACCTGACTCAAAGAGCTCTCCTTCCCTCATACTTCACAGTAGAAGCATCAAACAAGGTTCTAAAGACTGTTGACATCAAGTGAAGCCTTAGGAAGTGCAATATGACCCCAAAGACACTGTATATTGGATAGGCAAACCTACAAACCTCAGATTTCCCACTTCCTGGTTGGATTTTTTCTCAGGTTTTTGCCTGCCATATGAGTTCTGTTATACTCACAGACATCATTCAAACAGTTTTAGAAACGTCAGAGTTTTTTCTATCCAAATCTAAATATTCCATTCCATCCATCTTAGCTTCTGGGACTGAGTAGCAGGCAGTTTACTCTGGGCACCTTATTCATCCAAGCTACTCAATACTGTCTCCAGCCATAAGAAGTTAAGGGGAAACCTTTAAATCTCTTGGAATAGCCTAGTCAAAGCCCAGACCTCAATCCAATTGAGAATCTGTGGTATGACTTAAAGATTGCTGTACACCCGCAGAACCCATCCAACTTGAAGGAGCTGGAGCAGTTTTGCCTTGAAGAATGGGCAAAAATCCCAGTGGCTAGATGTGCCAAGGTTATAGAGACATACCCCAAGAGACTTGCAGCTGTAATGGCTGCAAAAGGTGTCTCTATAAAATATTGACTCTGGGGGGTGAATAGTTATGCTTGCTTAAMTTTGAATATTTTTTGTCTWATTTCTTGTTTGTTTCACAATAAACATATTTTGCATCTTTAAAGTGGTATGCATGTTGTGTAAATCAAATGATACAAACCCCCKAAAAACTATTTTAATTCCAGGTTGTAAGGCAGCAAAATAGGAAAAATGCCAAGGGGGGTGAATACTTTCGCAAGCCACTGTAGCTATATCAATGCCCTTTTGTCATCTTAATACCATATAGAATGGATAAAGCCCAGATACTTAGTCCAAATGGGCATTTTCCAATAATTTCTCATATTAAATTATATTGTCATGTACGCAGTAATGTGTCAAATCAATCACGCTGCTTTATTTGGACATATATCAAAGCCCTCTAAATAGAAGYCTTTGGCCTTAACAGAGAAGATCATGTGACATCAATGTTATTTTTATATTTTCTGCCAATTACAGAAGCGCTCAAGGATTGTGTCATAGAAGATAAAAGGGCCAAATCTGCACCCCCACACACATTGGAATACTGTATGTGAAGTATAGAGGACCCAGATTCTTGTAACTGTGAGTCCTCATGTGTCATTGATAGACACACACACACGTTGAGCAACAGAACAAGAGGGGCCAGTATTTCTTTCTCCTTTATTTAAGTAGGCAAGTCAGTTAAGAACAAATTCTTATTTTCAGTGACGGACTAGGAACAGCGGGTTAACCGCCTTGTTCAGGGGCAGAACAACAGATTTTTTTTACCTTGTTAGCTCAGGGATTCAAACTTGCAACCTTTCGGTTACTAGTCCAARGCTCTAAGCACTAGGCTACCTGCTACCTGCCGCATCACATTGATGTGATTAACTCCCTATCGCTGAGCGTGTGCTCAAGAATTAACAGCTTTGCAGTGAGATTCGCCCCACACCCCACACCCCTGTCCCCTGCGTTCTAAATATTAGTCTAATCGCAAATACATAGTGTAGCTTCAGGGAGAGAGGGAGGGGTTAGAGAGAGACAGAGATAAGCCAAGAGGATAAGCTAACATAAATGAATAACCTTGATGGAGATCTGCCTGTTTAACATCATTTCACTGGGAAAGTACCCTGACCGTAAAATCATACTCTTCATCTTGATTATTTTCAACAATGGGAAATAACATTGTTCTATTTACTACCTAACCTCTGTTTATTTTGATGTCTGTCGCCATCCAAATAAACCAGCCAGAGGACCAACACTGTGTATGTGTTTCAAAATCCAATGACGTACATACTAGGCCTAGGATATAAGGGTACAAACACACACACACACACACACACACACACACACACACCACACACACCACCAACACACACACACACACACACACACACACACACACACACACAGCACACACACACACACACACACACACACACACACACACACACACACACACACACACAAGAGATGTAAAATAGCTCATCAGAGGCATTTGCACGCATAAGCCTTTTCCGGAGTTCCAGGAAGAGGGGAGGAGAGGAGAGGGAATGTTAACTGTGATGGTAACCAACGGTAACCACCACGGGGCTTGGCATTCTGCCGGCTCACCTCAGAACAGCTGGCTTGTTAAACGGCCAGCACAGAGACATGCATACTTAAAGGAAGGAATTAAACAAAGCGCTCTAATGACCATGTTGGGAGTTTAGCTTCCTCCGTCCATGTACCTCTGATAGATAGACACACACACGTGCAGAAATGGATTCAAAATGGAAATCAACCTGATTGCTGAGTGTGTAAATGTGCATACATGTGTGTGTAACTCTGCGTGTGTGTGTGTGTGTGGGGGGGGGGGGGGGGGGGGGGGGGGGTAGAGAAAGAGCAAGAGTGAGGACGAGGTCAAGAGAGAATGATTATCTGAAAGTTAATGACCGCAATGAATAGAGGGCCACTACCTTTGTCAATTTCCACATTGAAATGACTATTTCTTCACCATAAAACAACATCTACTCCAGCTTTTCCTGCATTGTGTAGCTCAATTTAGTTCTTCCTGGAATATGGACGTGAACTGGGGCAAGGCAGCCTAATTTAGTAACTGACCAATCCGGCAATTCCGTTTACCATAGGGAACAAGGGCTTTTACACAGGAAATAGTTATCTATTTTGAGAATATGGATTTTTTTGAAATATCATTAGTATTTGTAAGCTTCCAATAGGTAAAGACAAAATAAAGAAAGAAGGAAACTATGTTGAACAGTTGTCTGAATAGTTGTTTTTCTCTATGAACATTCACTGTTGTTCTGGTTTTGTATTATTTTGGGCCTATACATATGGTATGTGAAAAATTCTATTAATTATGTTTTTGTGCTTTTGATAATGCCTTCTAAATGGTCCTTGAGTGGATAAATAAAGTTGTATTGTATCGATAATATCATCTACATTTTGTTTCTCGTCATAATTTTTTCTTCTTTGTGATTGGCTGGAGGATTCGCTAGGGAATACATAGCAATTCCTTTGCATAGTTCTCTACATTTCACACTCATGTCCATATGTTTCCATTTAGGCCACATTTCTGGCTCTGTTTGATAAAAGAGAGAGTTGATGTAATTACATTGATGTAATTGCATTATGCCATGTATAAATTACTGATTAAAAGAACAACTATCTTTTCTACCCCAACAAAAATAAATATATATTTCATTAGGAAATKATTTGCTGCAGTTACAAAAACATTTTCTGAAAAAGTACTTTAAAGAATGTCTCTCTTTCTATTCAACTGAACGATCCTACAGTTGTGATGTAAGTAACAGGATGTACCCACAGTGTGACTGCTGCCTATGTAACTACAGTACCATCATCAGTTCATTTAAAGCAGGACCAACCAATGCATACTTCCTTCTATAAGTTATTGTCCTCCTTTCTAAGACAAGCATAGCTATTAATAGAGAACATGGATTAACACTAATGCTATTTAGTCTTTATCAAACAGAGAAGTCTTAAAGCAAGAACCATTCAGGTGGAAATGACCTTAAATGTCAATTAACAAATTATCATTAGGTTTGATATTCAAATTACCATTGCTTTTTACCATTCAAATTATCATTGGTCTTAGAGTTGAAAAAATAATGATATATATATATATATATATATATGTGTAATAGTCTGACATCTCTCCCTTTAGACCATTACGGAGTGATTTTTGAGGTATTATATTCATGAGGGGTTTCAGTAATTGGATTAAATTGGTTCCAGAATGTAGCAATTTATATTATAATATCCCATTACTTCTAATACTGTTCTTAATTAATTAGCCTTTTTTTTCCTTCCTGATGTGTGTAAGTTGCCTCATGAGGAGACCAGTTTGAGTTTCTATAGTGTCTCCACTTAAGTGCTGTGTCACACAGACACTCCTGGACACAGAAGTAAAATCATACCCACTCTCACAAGCACACACACTTTCCTATCTCCTTACGGTTTATTACACACTGGTAATAGCCTGCTTATAAAGCTAGTTCATGGATGGAGAGTTCTTAAAGCACACATATAGATTTCTATTCTGTTCCATCTTATCACACACTGCCAGCCCAAGAGCACGGAGACAGGTTGGGGGTGTCATGGAAGGTGTGTGTCCCGCGGTGTGTGTGTGTGTGTGCAATGTGGTTGTCATGGAAGTTAGTGGGAGAAGAGCTAGTGTGTTGGTCGAATGAGACCCCCAACTGAGCAAAGTTCAATATCATTGCATCATCATCATCATCACTACCTGTCCACTCTTCCATCTTCCTTGGTATGATTTGCTTTTAATATGTGAAAGTAATTTATCCTTTGTCCATAAAAATTACCACAAGTTCATCACAATTTCCATATGCAAAAATGTCTACTGTTTATGTGACGCCTGCAGACTAAAAGTCAATGCTGTGTGTGGGTGGTGTAGGAGAGTGTGTTGTGCTAGTTTGCACCTCTATATAACATTCACAGTGAATGTGGACATTGTGCCGGTGGTGTGTGTGTGTGTGTTGTGTGTGTGTGTGTGTGGTGTGTGTGTGTGTTGTTGTGGTGTGTGTGTGTGTGTTGGTGTGGTGTGTGTGTGGTGTGTGTGTGTGTGTGTGTGTGTGTGTGTGTGTTGTGTGTGTGTGTGTGTTACGTGTGTGTGCGTGTGCGTGCGTGGCGTGCGTGCGTGCGTGCGTGCCGTAGCGTGACGTGCGTGCGTGCGTGTGTGCGAGTGAATGTTTAGCATGTAGAAAAAACTGAAAGATCAAAGAGCAAGAAAGGTAATATTCTCCTACCAAGATTATTGGAAGTAAATAAAGTTGCTAAATATATAAATAAAATGCATCATGTGCCAATGTGTATAATTACTTTGTTTTCAAATGTGACGCTCATGAATAATTACCTATAGCCATCTAACAAGCTGCCACCTCAAACATAATCTCAATATTTAATAAAGCAGCACAATGACGGCAGTGCTGTTCTTAGAAGAATGCTGGGATGACACCAGAACAAAGGCTGTATGTCTCTTTCATACCTGGTGACTGGCTGTGTAATGACACATGGCAGAAGGTAAGGTGTTTACTCAAAGTTTTGCTTCAACTTTGCAAACAGAAAACGTCTATTTTTAGTCAGTCAATTGAAGAAGCCAATTGGAATTCCAATTTAGAAATGTAAAAGTCCTGCTTGAGAATAAATGGGAAGTTGCAATTTAAAAAAAATCGAGTTTCGGAAAATCTCTTGTGACTGAATTAAAATGGAATTCACCTCGACCGTGAACACCAGATGCCACTCCTGAACACCAGATGTAGCATAGCACTAGCCTAGGTTAGCATAGCTTAGCATAGATGCTCCCTCCCAAAGCTACTTTCCCACCACGAGGGGGACTCTTCCCTATAGTTGAGAGACAGATCTTTGGGTACTTTGGATTCTTCGATATCCATGTGAAAAGTGGCATCTGATAGACTGGACAGAGGAGCGTCCATATTAGCCACAACGAGAGGTGGGAGGAGGCTAATTTGGATGCTGACCCTGAGAGCTCTATACTCTATACGCTAATGTGTGTATATTTAATGATGGTGCAAACGTTCTGCTTCCACCTCACTCTGCAGCAACAACACACGTTAAAGTGACTGGCAACCTCCACTATCCTATCCCTATGGTCAGCTTGTGCGAGTGTGTGTTGTAACAATATGCCACGTGCAAAGCTACATGCACAGCTTCACGTGTTAGRCGCCATAGGCAATTGAACAAGCTTATCCTGATGCACACAAACAAACAATCATCATGCACTGTACATTCGTATTATTCAAACCTTCTACTTCACAGCTACAGCCCTTCTAAACAAAGCAGTCTAGCTATTGCTGGCTAACATCTTCATTTCACAGAACATGTCTCTCCGCTAGCCAGTTAGCAGTGGTCTGAGACAAAGTTAAATATTCACGGAGAGTCGTCATGTCTCACCTTGAGTAATGCGGTGCTATTCTTGGGGCTTGTGCAATCGCTCGTCCACCAGATGGAGTGGTGTAAGGTTTTCACACCGGAGTAGCCTAGCCGCTCACAGGAACATGACACGGCGAGCTGAAAACTTGGCCGCCGGCAAAGAGACGATGAGGTGGAGGCAGGGGGGACATGGGGGCTAACGATGAACAGAGTCCATGAATACTTCACCTCCACTGTATCACTTTATTCCTCTCTCTCTCTCTCTCTCTCTCTTTCTCTCTCTCTCTCTCTCTCTCTCTCTCTCTCTCTCTCCTAACCTGTTCATCACCTCTGTCGCTTGCCATATGGGACGGAGCCAATGATAGTAAACAGTGCCATATCCATCGGCAATGGGTCGTTATCGAATGAGTTTGTTTTCTTTTCGCCGGGGTCACCATAGCAGCTGGAGCCTGCGCTAATTTCTATAGGTACAATTAGACATCTGCCCAGTGAAATAGATTTATTTGAACGGTGCTCCCAGCTATAAAGGAGAGAGATTCGATTTTGTGAAAAAAGGATAAACAAAAATTACAAGTAAAAGGACAAACACAGTTCCACTTGCCTTGTCAAAGTGATGGAGAGTGAGGAATGGGGATGAGACAGCCTAGAGGGAGGAAGTCAGAGACCTGCCAGTGTAGCACCAGGACAACAACCTCCCCCTCAATGTCAGCAAGGTTCTGATCATCTCCTTCGACTAACAGGGGTGGGTGCACACCCTCATCCACATCGATAGGGAGAGGGTAAGAGCTTCAAGTGGTGCGGGCGGCCCAGTGCATCACTGAGGGTGTCTAAGAAAGGACCAAGAAATTGACAAAGACTGGTCTTCATACTGTCACCCGGCAGACGGTACCGGTGCATCAAGGCTCAGACCAACTCCTTAACAGCTTCTTTCCCCTGGCCATAAGACTGTTAAATGGCTCACAACTACTGCTCACTCTCACACCTACTGTAGGCTGCTGCTAAAGTTATTATTGATTTGATTTATTACTACCACTACGCTGCTGTTCATTGATTATTGATTGCCATTATCATTAGTATCTATTTCATTCCGCAACTAGTCACAATTTATTCTGCTACTGGTCACTATTACTCCTATTTACATGTACAGTACCAGTAAAACATTTGGACTCACCCACTCATTCAAGGGTTTTTCTTTATTTTTACTATTTTCTACATTGTAGAATAATAGTGAAGACATCAAAACTATGAAACAACACATATGGAATCATGTAGTAACCAAAAAAGTAAAAAGTAACCAAAAAAACAAATCTAAATGTCACGTTCCTGACCTGTTTTATGTTTATTTTGTATGTGTTTAGTTGGTCAGGGCGTGAGTTGGGGTGGGCATTCTATGTTTTGTGTTTCTATGTTTAGGTCACTTGTAATTAGCCTTATATGGTTCTCAATCAGAGACAGGTGTTTGACGTTTTCCTCTGATTGAGAACCATATATAGGTTGGCTGTTCACACTGTTTGTTTGTGGGTGATTGTCTTCCGTGTCTGTGTCTGTGCACCACAAGGACTGTTTCGTTTGTTCCTGTTCGTTTATTGTAGTCTGTTCCTGTTCGTGAGTTCTTCGTGTAGTTATGTAAGTTCCATGTTCAGGTTTGTCTACGTCGTTTTGTTATTTTGTAATTTTCCAAGTGTTTTTTTCGTGTTCGTCTTCGTCTTTAAATAAATTCAATATGTCATCACACCTCGCTGCATTTTGGTCGAATCCTTGCTCCTCCTCTTCGGATGAAGAGGAAGAGGAAAWCCGTTACACTAAATAAACGTTATATTTGAGATTCTTCGAAGTAGCCACCCTGTGACTTGATGACAGCTTCGCACACTGTTGGCATTCTCTCAACTAGCTTCATGAGGTAGTCATCAAGTGCTATGATGAAACTGGCTCTCATGAGGACCGCCACAGGAAAGGAAGACCCAGAGTTACCTCTGCTGCAGAGGATAAGTTCAAGAGTTACCTGCACCTCAGAAATTGCAGCCCAAATAAATGCTTCACAGAGGTCAAGTAACAGACACATCTCAACATCAACTGTTCAGAGGAGACTGCTTGGGCCAAGAAACATGAGCAATGGACATAAGACCGGTGGAAATCTGTCCTTTGGTCTGATGAGTCCAAACCACCGTGTCTTTGTGAGACGCAGAGTAGGTGAACAGATGATCTCCGCATGTGTGGTTCCCACCGTGAAGCATAGAGGAGGATGTGTGATGGTGTCAGGGTGCTTTGTGGTGACACTGTCTGTGATTKTTTTAGATTTCAAGGCAGACTTAACCAGCATGGCTACCACAGCATTCTGCAGCTTTTTGCCATCCCATCTGGTTTGCYCTTAATGGGACTATCATTTATTTTTCAACAGGACAATGACCCAACACACCTCCAGGCTGTGTAAGGGCTATTTGACCAAGAAGGAGAGTGATGGTGCTGCATCAGATGACCTTGCCTCCACAATCACCTGACCTCAACACAATTGAGATGGTTTGGGTTGAGTTGGACTGCAGCATGAAGGAAAGCAGGCAAAAAGTGCTCAGCATATGAGCATATGAGCAAGTGCTCAGAAAACTCCTTCAAAGACTGTTGGAAAAACATTCCTCATGAAGCTGGTTGAGAGAATGACAACAGTGTGCAAAGCTGTCATCAAGGCAAAAGGTGGCAACTTTGAAGAATCTCAAATATAAAATATATTTTGATTTGTTTAACACTTTTTTGGTTACTAAATTATTACATATGTGTTATTTCATAGTTTTGATGTCTTCACTATTATTCTAGAATATAGAAAATAGTATAAATAAAGAAAAACCATTGAATGAGTAGGTGTGTCCAAAACTTTTCCCTGGTACTGTATAGATATATTACTTTTATTATCATTATTAGTTATACTATTTTGATATTTATTACTAAACTGTTAGGTAGACCTCYCAAGTTAAGCATTTCAGTGTACTTGTGCATGTGACAATAAAAACTTGAACTTGAACTGTGTGTGTAACAATAGTGTATTGTGGTGTATGAATAGAATAGCTGCATGGCAGCATAGCTGCATGGCATGGCAATGCATTATAGTACGGATTTGAATTGTTGTTGGGTGTACTGCGCTCAGGGCTAACTTTTAAAAATCCAATAACCACCTTGTCTAGCTCTCTTGATCCTTACCTCGTATTACCTGACAATCATCATTCTAAGGATTCTGGAGTAAKATGGTTTTAGGGGTGATTTGTCACTTTTGAGGTTTGTTTTTCTTTTCTCCTCAGAACCATATTCAATCAGAAACGTCAAAGTGTGATTCATCTGCAGATATAGGACTCCAGCGTTGTCATTGCCTGTGTGTTAGTACACAGCTGTGATTTACACGTGTTGGAAATGTGTCTCAGCTTGACACGCTCTTACATAGACAGAAACACAATGTAAAGGCGATGAGGAAAGAGCCCAAGATGCTTAACGAGAGAAACACACCCCTCCTCGCGCCAGCCTCACACAGTTTCAACTTCTGCTGCTCAACGGTATAGTAATACAAAATATGACTTATTCCATCTTCTGATAACTTAACCCCCCCCCCATTCACATTCATCATGTTCATTTGATATTCAGAAATAAATGTACCAGAAAAAGAATAATGTGCCTCCTGTACGAGAATGTTCATTACCGATACATTTACATGGGATTTGCGTTTCAAATGGACAACTCTTTTGTAAWGTTTTTTTCCCCACAATTGTGAAGAAAATGGAACTGTTCAAATGAACTATCAGTGAGCAGTGATGAATAGTAGTATCTTTCTATCTTCTCTGTTACATGTCACTCTATGAAGACAATTTGGTCATCAACAACTGTCTCTATTCACAAGACTGTTCTATTCTATAACGTCTGTTATATTTTTTTACATTGCGCCATAATACTATTTACGACACATATCCATTACTCTCACAACTGAATTATCCAAGAGGCACAAAAAATCCAACATACAGTATATAGAACATATTTCTAATACTTGGATGAAAAGTAGCTTGGATATTATATGAACATACAGTTGAAGTCGGAAGTTTACATACACCTTAGCCAAATACATTTAAACTCAGTGTTTCACAATTCCTGACATTTAATCCTAGTAAAAATTCCCTCTCTTAGGTCAGTTAGGATCAACACTATATTTTAAGAATCTGAAATGTCAGAATATCAGAATAGTAGAGAGAAGGATTTATTTCAGATTTGATTTCTTTCATCACATTCCATGTGGGTCAGAGGTTTACATACACTCAATTAGAATTTGGTAGCATTGCCTTTAAATTACTTAACTTGGGTCAAACATTTCGGGTAGCCTCCCACAAGCTGAGTCAGTATTGTAGGCCTCGGTGCTCGAACACYCTTTTTCAGTTCTGCCCACAAATTTTCTATAGGATTGAGGTCAGGGCTTTGTGTTGGCCACTCCAATACCTTGACTTTGTTGTCCTTAAGCCATTTTGCCACAACTTTGAAAGTATGCTTGGGGGTCATTGTCCATTTGGAAGACCCATTTGCGACCAAGCTAAAACTTCCTMACTAATGTCTTGAGATGTTGCTTCAATATATCCACATAATTTTTCGTCCTCATGATGCCATCTATTTTGTGAAGTGCACCAGTCCCTCCTGTAGCAAAGTACCTTTTGCCTGAGCAATAATATTCAATATCATAGCAATAAATCCACCTCCCCAGTAAATCGCCTTCTTCTATATGTATGAAAGTACAGAGTGGTAGCTTGATGATCAGATTCAATCTGGAGTCTATCATGTAAATAGCCGGCCATCTTGGTAAGGTGATATGCAAAACAGCCCTCTCCTCTGTGTCAGGAACCGTGGAACAACGACATTAATGGAATCCTAAAAGAGGGAATTACTGCCCTTATCTGGCACAACGTTCCGAGGAGAGACAGTACAGGCCCAAGGGGAATCTCAATATAAAGCCATTCGGCTGGTTAAAAACATGCTAAGCTCTGCCTACCAAAGTGAAGCGTAATTTCCTTTGATTTTCAGGGATGTATTACCACATAAGTATGTATAAATAAATATATATAAATATATATATATTACCCTACTGGGCAGAACAACATGTGTGTATAAATGTGCATGTATGTGAGTGCACACGCACTTTAAATGTATTTGAAGTTGAATATTTGCACACAAAAATGCATGAAAATATCCAACTGCAAATACATTTAAACTGTCTGCTATTTTTGTAGTTTTATGGCAGCAAAAACCTGWTCATTTGAACTCAGTTACATTCATTCAACAGGGATTTGATGTTAGTTAGCCTTGGCCCACTTAATAGCACATTGAAATAAACAATGATGAAGCTAATGATAATTAGCCCACAGAACAAGCAAGAGAATGCAATGTAAGATGATACAAAAAAGAAAACACCTCATTAAAATGACGTAGGACTAGAAATCATGTCTTACAAATCCTGCTGGATCCTAGCATAGGAACCACAATATCATAGACATGTCACAAATACCCTCGCAACACAAATTCCCACACTAACCTATAATACTGCTCTTGGAAAGGCGAGGTTTTTCATATTCCGTGATCCGTTGCTTTGTATCCACTGTCTGTCTGTGTATGAAAGCAAACACAATAATATTACTTATAGCTTCAATAACATACATGCCTCGTCAGGTCAACCTAGGTGAGAGGCAAAGCAATAGAAGCTAGTCTGTAATATGCACTCTGCAGTTTGCATTGTGTGGTAAGGCAATAAGGAATCATCCCCTCACACAAGTACAAACACACACAAACACACCCTGCACATGTATGCATGCATGATGCACGGACACAAACACACACTCATACACACAAACCTGACAGGTGAAAGCAAGCCCCAGTCACAGATATATACTTTAAAATGTCATGTAATAGTTTAGTTTAAATAGAAGTATGAAAACTAATGCCCCCCCCCCTTTATTCGTTGAGATCCGGTGCTCGACATTCCTCCAGTTCCCCTTGCCGAATTTGAATAATACATGACCTGCCCTCTCTGTGACATCACCGTAACAAGGCACTCTGACAAGGTATGAATCTTCTCCTACATACACTCCAGATACTCAGCTGCTCACAATCTATACTGTCAACAATTTATCAACGGGGCCGAGCTAGCGAGTACTGATGCCAGGCTTGGAGGAGTAGACCATGGGTGTGGGTGCGTGTCTGTGTGTGGTGTGTGTGTAAGATAGTGTGTGTGTGCATGTGTGTGTGTGTGTGTGTACATATGAGTGTGTGTGTGTGTGTGTGCATGAGTGTGTGTGATCTAGTCCGAGCATCTGGCTTCTCACTGCTCCCCGACATTAGCGCAGACAGGAGAATCAGTGGACTATTGAATGCAATTACAGCGCACGGACAGACAATAAAGATTGATAGCGCTTTCGCCTTTTATCACACACCAAACATACCGGGGGTTAGGGCTCAGAGCCTTGAGCTGCCTGCATTCTAATAATGATTGAAAATATGCCACGGGAGTGTGTAAGAATACATATGAAAAAAAATAAAGGAATAAAACGAAGAGGAGGGAGGACGGTTATTTCATATGCACACATGCATCGTGCACACATAGGCTGGGCGTATTGTATAGTATAATGATGTTGTGAAGGTTTAGAGGGGAACGAGAGAGAGAGAGGCCCTGGCATAGCCACTGCCTGTCCGGTGTTAATGATGAATGTTTACACTACATCGATCACGTTTTTTCAATCTGAATGATTAAGAGTGGTGGGAGTCGCCATGCATATTTAAACAAGGCGCAAGATAATAAATGGTTGAGTCAACATAGTTCAGTCAACAACCCCCCAGCAAATACACTGACCTACTGGAGCCCAAGTTCACTGACCAAAACTAAGACACAAGCTCTGGTATATGGAGAGAGAACATTTAAAGAAAATACACATAGAGAGATGAGAATAGAAAAGTATTTAATAAGTGAACAAAAAATGTCCAACAGAAAGATTTTCACAAGGTGACAATGCCAGATAACGTAGCAGATATGCATGCAGGACGGTACCGCAGCACTGTCAGATGACACAAAAGTGACAGAAAAAGAGGAGAGGAGGAGATGAGAGGAGAGAATGAGTGACAGAGTGATTGTTCTATTACGTGGCTGACTGGTCACAGCCCTATATCACATTGACTTACATGGAACGCTTTCTCAGGAGTGTGTTGCATGATGACTGTTGCGTTCCCATTATGTTATGTTATTTGAATCCGGTTTTCCAGAGGCCAGTTTCGTCATATCACTAGGTCAACTTGTAAACCTGTTCTTCTGCGATGGCATGACATTTATCCTTATTAAATGACAAAAATGTAATATTGGGAACAATTAATGAAACAATTAATTATACAGAAAAAAAATACAGTAACACTAAATGTGCTATGGTTTTGGCATGTGTGTTCCTCACTGCATGAGCGAGACGGATGGTGTGTGTGCGACACAAAGGGGTGGATATTTGCATGCACACCACGGTGGCACACACAGTCACACTCGGTCACACACACACAAGGTGCGGAGGGCTTTCTAGGCACAGATAAGGCAAGCTGGCCTTTTTAGACCAGAACTCGGGATATGTAATCTGAAAGACTGTCAGACACACACACACACACTCTCTCCCTCAGTGAACGGGGTTGAGCCAGATCACTGTGTTCCTACCTTTTATCGCTCTTTCTGTTTGGACTCTGGACTATTACACCCACAATGCATCAGTTTTACCCTCATTACTCTCATAGTGCATCAGGTTTACCCAATTCCCATTCTCCCCAAAGTACTGAACTTGCTTAATACTCCTTCTTACTAAAATGGTGCACCACCAAAATGCTGTATATTTTTGACTCTGGCCCTAGTTTTCACCCACTAGTTTAACCCTTGTGCCATCATTAAATCACTACCAAACACTATCTCTGATTGACTTCAAGAATCTATGAATACTCATAGAAATATTAATACACTGTTTACCATGTTATTTTTCTCCACTTTCTCCTAGAAGTAGGTTTTTCTTCACCTGCTTCCGTACTGCCGGTAAGTCTTTCCAGTAATAGCGTTGATATTTCCATCCTCTTACATCAATGATAAAGGTTGGTCTTAATCCAAGGATAATTTYTTTGCGGTGTTTAATCCCGGCCACAGCATAACACAAAAAGTTAATGACAGATGCCTAATCTGTCCAATGAGCTTCAGTACATGTAACGACYAAGCGGTCAATATTCTGTTTACCTTGCATACAAGGTATTAGCATATGAAACAGTTTCCCTAGATAATTCTTCAAAAAATATTGGTATATTAAAAAGGACAGAGATGGTGAATCATTATACAGTAACTCTACCACACACACATTTGTGCACGCACACACGCACAAACGCACACACACACACCCCTCAACTACATGTCCCTTACACGGTGAACCTCAGACACATACATTGGGAAATGTAGTGAGGGGCATAGATTGACTGATAAAAAAAAAATCCAGACGCCCGTTTAAAAGGATGATATTTTTGTAGTAAACATGGAAAATTCCTTCATTATTTGACAAACCCTGTCTGCAGTAGTTGTGTGCTTCTGTTCAGATGCTTATCTGAAATGTCAAAAAGAATTAGGTAGATAGCTGTCTGTGTGAATAGAGACCAGCGGCCCTGACACATTGTGCCTAGACGTGTGCAGATAAGAGCGGACTCTCACACTTTCCCGCCGCACTGGATTTTCTTCACATCTAAAGGAGCTAATTCCCAGCTAATATGAATATGCCATTTTCAGGCTGAAAGAATTATGGCTTCCTGAACTGTGCATCACTTTTTACCTCACTTTTTACCTCACTTTTTACCTCACTTTTTACCTAAAAATGCCACATTAATGTCAGGCGAGATGTAACGATTTAGATTCCGCTGATTGCCCAACGTCAGTGGCACATCCATCGTCTGGGCTGGTTGATTACAGTTAGAACATCAAAGCCCCCAGACTGAAGATAAGGGGTGCAGTGTTAAAAAACGTGGCCCATTAGGAATTAAGGGACGGGAGAGTAGCGGCAAAGTTGTCTCCCCTGCTATCTTTAGGGAGTATGTGACTCCAGCTAAGGCTTTTTGCATAAGGCAGAGATAATCTAAGTCCATTTAGATGAATCAATGGAAAGATAGTGAGTACAGTAACTTAAAAAGACTGACTGAACTTCAGACATCATTGTGCGTGCGTGTGTGTGTGTGTGTGTGTGTGTGTGTGTGTGTGTGTGTGTGTGTGTGTGTGTGTGTGTGTGTGTGTGTGTGTTGTGTGTGTGGTGTGTGTGTGTGTGTGTGTGTGTGTGTGTGTGTGTGTGTGTGTGTGTGGTGTGTGTGTGTGTGTGTGTGTGTGTGTGTGGTGTGTTTTTGCATGCATTATGCACATTCTCCATGTCACCCACACTGTATCTCTATTTAACACAACACCCTGCAGAGGTCAAAGATACATGATAGCACCAGCTGTCCATCCTAAAGAGGAGAGAAATAAAGAGAGAAAAGTCCTTCCTCCATTCTAAGGGTCATTAATTATACAACAGGGTTATTTTGCATACTTCCTTTCCTCTGCCCCCTTCACACCATTGTCAGCAGTTAATAGGTTCAAGTGAGGGCTGCATCAAACTCCTGATAAAATCTCCAATAACAATTAAGATGGAAACATGTAATTTGCTGAGGGAAAAAAATATGTCAATAAGTCTTGTTGCCTGTGCATACTAAACACAGGCCTKGGAGGCCTGCTATGATAGAGCAAGGTTAGTAGATGCGGTCATCATAATGCATTATAACACTTGGTTTGTAGAAATATCAGGAGTCGATTATTTTATGTACGGGTTGAAACATGTATGATATATGTTGTATATTTAAGTATTTGAAAAAGATGGGTAGCCATTTGATGAGCTATTTAATGGTCTTGTTTAGCAGTCTTATGGTTTGGGGGTACAAGTTGTTCAGGGTCCTGTTGGTTTCAGACTTGGTGCACTAGTACCGCTTTCCGTGTGGTAGCAGAGACAACAGTCTATGGCTTGGGTGGCTGGTGTCTTTGACACATTTTTTGAGCCTTCCTCCGACACCGCCTGGAATAAAGATCCTGGATGACAGGTAGCTCGGCCCCAGTGGGTACTGGGCAGTACTTACTACCCTTTGTAGTGCCTTGTGGTCAGGTGCCTAGCAGTTGCTGTACCAAGTGGTGATGCAGCCAATTAAGATGCTCTCAATGGTGCAGCTGTAGAACTTATTGAGTATTTTAACCTTTATTTAACTAGGCAAGTCAGTTAAGAACAAATTCTTATTTACAATGGCGGCCTACACCGGCCAAATCCTGACAGCGCTGGGCCAAATGGATCTGAGGGCCCAGAGAAAGCAGAATGTCCAGAGCTGCAGAGTGATCACTGTTCTGGTGTCCAGAAGCTGTTTTCAGTAATAGGAAATGATAGCGGAAACATTATGTACAAAAATGTTTACGATTAGCGTAAAAAACACASAAAATAGCAGAATTGGTAAGGAGCTTGTAAGACGGCTWCTATCCACTGCAYCGCCATCTTTTATGAGCTACATTTTCCCAATGTGAGAAAACAAACTGTGTTCTACAAAACACAGTTCCATCTTAACACTCAACAACATTGAGCCCTCCTGGACATAACAAGTAGGCTAACATACCACCTGACCTGGGTAGTCCTATCACCTCCTCAGAATACTGGGGGAGTGAACAGTATGACTAACAAGGCTCCACCTACCTCKAGTAATCCCTGTCCAACTAACACGTCTTAATCAAATATGGAAATAAGTGTGCAGCTCCACAAAGCCGGTGCTGACCTATATCTAAGCTAATGATGGGCCGCAGTGTCAGAGGAGAGACCAAATGAAAGAGAATTTGAATGAAGCTGACCCAAATATATTCCCAGGACCACAAGGAATCATGTTGCACTAAGTAGGCCATAAGGGCCCTTCAAGATTATGTTAAAAAATCTATTTGAACCTATACACCGGGAGGGGGGGAATTCCTGCTTGGAAGAAGAATCCCGCTTTGATAGTGTTGGTGTGTATTAATGGATGATGAATTTTATTAGAAATACAGTAAGAGTTGGGGACAAGTAGATTTGAAATGATTTAATTCAAGATGTGAATGGAAAAGTTTATTCAATGATTTAAAAAGCTATGTTTAATTATTGAATTGGCTCTCCTTCAATTAAATGGAATTTTGGGGAATTTCGGGAACTGTTGTTATGTTACAGCCTGAATTAAAATATGTATTAAATATATGTTTTTTCTCACCCTCCATACACACAATACTCCATAATGACAAAGCCAAAGCATGTTTATAAAAATATTAGAAAATGTATTGCAAATTAAATGCAGCAATATCTAATTTACATAKGTAATGACACCCCTGGGTCAATACATGTTAGAATCACCTTTGGCAGAGATTACAGCTGGGAGTCTTTCTGGGTAAGACTCCAAGAGCTTTGCACACCTGGATTGTACACTATTTGRCCATTATTCTTTTCAAAATTCTTCAAGCTKTGTSAAATTGGTTGTTGATCATTGCTAGACAARSATTTTCAAGTTTTGCRGTAGATTTCCAAGGTGATTTAAGTCAAAACTGTAACTCAGCCACTCAAGAACATACATTATTTTCTTGGTAAGCAACTCCAGTGTACATTTGAACTTATGTTGTAGGTTATTGTCATGCTGAAAGGTGAATTCATCTCCCAGTGTCTGGTAGAAYGACAGGTTTTCCTCTAGGACTTTGCCTGTACTTAGCTCCATTCCATTAATATTTTATCCTGAAAAACTCCCCAGTCCTTAATGATTACAAGCATACCCATAACATGATGCAGCCACCACTATGCTTCAAAATATGGACAGTGGTACTCAGTAATGTGTTMTGTTGAATTTGCCCCAAATATAACATTTTGTATTCAGGATAAAAAGTGAATTGCTTTGCCACACTTTTTGCAGTATTACTTTAGTCCATTGTTGCAAACAGGGGTGGGGCCTTTTTGCAAACAGGTGTTGGAATATTGTTATTCGGTACAAGCTTCCTTATTTTCACTCTGTCAATTAGGTTAGTATTGTGCAATAACTACAATGTTGTTGATCCATCCTCAGTTTTCTCCTGTCACAGTCATTAAACTCTAACTGTTTTAAAGTCACTACTGGCCTCATGGTAAAATCCCTGAGAAGTTACCTTCCTCTCCGGCAACTGAGTTAGGAAGGGMGCCTGTATCTTTGTAGTGACTGGGTGTATTGATACACCATCCAACGCGCAATTAATAACTTAACCATTCTCAAAGGGATATTCTATGTCTGCTTTTTTACTTTTTACTAATCTACCAATAMYTGCCCTTCTTTGTGAGGCATTGGTAAACCTCCCTGATTTRTGTGGTTGAATCTGTCTTTGGAATTCACTGCTTGACTGAGGGACCTTACAGATAATTGTATGTGTGTATGAATGAAACATATTATGGGATTTGCTAAGGAAATGCTTACCCCTGAACTTATTTAGGTCTGCCATAACAAAGGGGTTGAATACTTAATGACTCAAGACATTTCAGCTTTTCATTTCTAATAGTTCTGTAAACATTTAGAAAAACACAATTCCACTTTGACATGATGGGGTAGACCAGTGACAAACAAAATCAAAATGTCATACATTTTAAGTTCAGGATTTAACACAACAAAATGTGAAAAAAGTCAAGGGGTATGAATACTTTCTGAAGGCACTGTATGATACAGGTAGGGACTGCTTCATTTCTGGGACCAAAAGGTAGTGAGCAAGTTATTATTGGAATGGTTGTCAATTATGGTTATTGATGATAAAAAGTGTATTCCTCAGAGAGTTGACCAGCATCTTTACAACCATCAAGGTTTACAGTTTTYCCTTGTTTATTGAATGTATACAGGGATGTAGAGGAGGGTAAATGCATACAATCACCAGTTATGCGCCTTTGTGAAATCYCATTTACTCACCTTTTTATTTAGTTAATTATCATTTACCCACTTATTATTGCGTTCCCGGTGTTGATTAAAGCTCAGAATGGTAATCTTCTTGATCTGAGTTCTAATCACCCCTACCTCTCTGAGAATGAGTGGAATCATGATTCAGGTATGCTCGTTATGTTCACCTGCTCCCCCAGGATTTTCCTTGTTAGCAGCGCATTCATTCCCCACTCTGTCCAACGGCAAACTCCACCCAAGGCACAGGCCGAGACATGAAACTAACTACCTCAGCCGAGACCAACGCTGGCAACTGGCAAGTGATAAGTAGAGAGAGACACCGCTGACAGTGGCCTTGCGATATGCCGGAGATATCGCAATTTTTCTACGTCCCTCGACTCCTGCCGTGTCAACAGACATCCTCCAAACAAAACAAAAAACAGAYTCTCTGAGAATGAGTGTACGACTGGTAAATAGTTGCTGATATTTCAGTCAMATGGCTATCTACAGTAGCTAGCTCAAGTGCCCTGGCTACTTTTAGCTAGATAACTCGCTAAAACTAGCTGGCTAGAAGGATGAAGTTAGAAGCTAATGTTCAAAGGGAGCCTGACCTCAGCATGAGCAGTTGACTGAAATAAAACTACAATCCAAACAAAAGATAGGCTACTATAAATGATTGTATCAAAATAACTTTGCTTTACACAGAGTAGTGAGACAGACAATGGTGAGGCAGTTTGCAATGCAGGCAAAAGAGACACACAGAGAAGGGAAGCGTGCAGAAATTGAGGTTAGTAGTACAGTGGTTCCCAAAGTTGGGGTTGGGGAACCATGTGGGGTCCCCTGAGAGAGTTTTTCATCTTATCAAACACATTAATAATTTGTTTCTCTTCAAATGGGTATAGAATACAACATTTTAGAGCCAACTAAGGGCCTTTTACACTGTTAGAATGCACGTTCATGTCATTATGTGTTGGGACAGCCTGTGGGACCTAACGTTTAGTGAAACATAAAGACAATTTAAATACAAAGACAATTTTATATCATTCTCATGTATATACAAATCTATTTTTAAAACTGCTTTACAGAGAGTAGTGAGACAGACAGTGGTGAGGCAGACAGTGGTGAGGCTGAGGCAAGCTGCAATGCAGGAGCAGACAGAGGAGACACAGTGAGAGGAGGCAAGCAGAGAAAGAGGTTAGTAGMACAGTGGTTTCCAAACTTGGGGTCGGGGATCCATGTGGGGTCCCATGAAATTGAAATGGGGACCCATGAGAGAATCTGTAATCTTATCAAACAAACTAATAACTTGTTTCTCCACAAATGGGTATAGAAAACAATATTTTAGAGTCAACTAAGGTCCTTTAACACTGGTGCACTTTAGCAGTTTACAATACAAAAACTGAATTGCAGTGCAGCTCACATGAAATACAAAGAACATGAAAGTGAATTAAAAATATAAAACATTTCAATATTAACATCTCCACAGCCTATCTGGACTTTTGTTGTGTTCAGTCCAAATTAACTATTTTGGGAGGCTGACCTGATGTGCATTTTGTGTCATTTTTTACTAAAGAAAATTACATTAGGACTTCCCTATAGACCTGTATGAAAATGTAATCAAATAATGCAGTTAAATTAATGTCATACGTTTTGGTTTATAGCGGTGGTTGTTTGTCTTATCTTGATCGGCCACTGGAGTTTATAGTTTACCCAACTTRTTTTTACCATTACATCACTGCATGTATAATTGGAAAAGCAAAGCTAATGCTAAACTTAATCATATACATGAATATGGACACACACATACTTAGAAATCAATTTGCATCTTCAATGACACAAACCTACGGTGCTATTCAATGACAACTGTTATCCAAATCTTCACAAGCTGAGGCACAAGTAGGCTTACATTGTTCAGTCTTAACCTGGAAACTTCTAAATACCCATTTTGATAGAACCAGTCTCCCATCGTGCCACCTAGGCTTGTGCACACCCCTTCTCCCTCTTAACCAATGGGCTTCAGTGTGGAGGTAGTAGAGACTAGGCACCGTGACCCGTCCGTTTTATGACTTCATTATTTTCCTTCCCTGCGACGCTCGTTTTCATTTGTGAAAGCCGCACGTTGGCATAATGACTGCGCTATAAAAACGTCTGCTTTAACGTCTGCATACCATCTCCATTTTCCACCCTCAACCCTTTAGCTAGCATATGGCAGGTAATCAGGTCTGCAATCAGGGCTATGCGTTACACAGGGCCTGCATTTAGCATAGGGCTATTACCCATCTGTCTCCGGGCACACACAKACTCTCTCTCTCTCTCTCTCTCTCTCTCTCTCTCTCTCTCTCTCTCTCTCTCTCTCTCTCTSTCTCTCTCTCTCTCTCTCTCTCTCTCTCTCCACACACACACACACAAACCACTTTCAAGGAAAACTCTTCCAATGCTGTCCAATGCCCAGTGTGTGTGTCTGAACGAGCAAGTGCACAGTTTGGTATTCACAAGATAGAATGTTTTAAAGGTGGCCTGTAGATTAATGTATAAAATATGTGCGGTCTGATGGGTTCTGTGTGTGGCCTTTATAAGACATAGTAAATCATCTAATCTAGAAGCCATGCCTCGCCTCTGCCACTGATCATTTAATACACGTTTAATACAATCACATGCTTTTACAATGATTCCATCACCATCACACAGTACATGCCAAGCCTGTAAAAGAGTCTTTAACAGTATGACCTGTAATCAACTCAGGAGTTTAAGGTTTGCAAATTTTAAGTAAAACTATTTAGTTATTCTAATTATGATTCTAATTATGGAAACTGTGATCACAACAAATGTATATTTATTTATTTATTTTACTCATTACGTTGCAGATGCATTCTAACCCAGCCGGTGTACTTATAGGGCTGCTAAAGTAGGACAATGAAATAACACAAGTGCCAGTGTTGGAATCATCCCTGGTGTTGAGTGGCTTTATAAGAAACGTTATTATACTAAATAGGTCATGGGTGAAAATGAGTGGTTCACTGGAGAACCAAGAACATCTATTTTCATTGCCAGAGAACAATGGAGCGTAGGGTATGTCCATGCCAAAAACATAATCAAACATTCTCTCCTTTCCTCTCCTCTCCTTTCCTCTCTTCTCTTCTCTTCTCTTCATCAGGAAGATAGTTCTGTTTATTTAGCTTTCAGTACAAATCCATTATTACCTCCTAAACCAGGGGTGTCAAACTCATTCCATGGAGGGCCTAGTGTCTGCAGGTACTACTTCTTTCCTTTCAATTTAGACCTAGACAACCAGGTGATGGGAGTTATTTACTAACTAGTGACCTTAGTTAATCAATCAAGTACAAGAGAGGAGCAAAACCCCACAGACACTCTGCCCTCTGTGGAATGAGTTTGCCACGTGTCCTATACTGACAAATAATTCCCTGTAAAATAATCCCCTCATCTCTCCACTGTGTGGGGTTATAAAATAAACAGAAGAGTGGAGTGAGGCAGAGAGCGAGGCACAGGTTCATATTGCAATTTGTAAGAGGTCCGCGTTCAGAATCTTAATACCAAAACAATGGAGAAGAAAAAGAAAAGGGCAGGAAATCCAACAATCTAAACTGACGACATAACTATGGCAAATGAAACTGAGAATCATGACACTTCCTTTATTTGAGTACCTGACATATGCACATAAACAGCTAGGCACAGGTGTGTAGGAACTGTACTGTGTATGTCAGTTTAATTAATGGATAATGTATACAAACCTAAGTGCATGTGTCCAGCCTGTAATACATTGGGAGTGGGAGTGAGTGATAGCATAGTTATAAACCAGAGAAATAATTAGAGTCAACATGTCTGCCTTCAGCTCCATACCGGATTTACATACAGGCTAGGTGTTTCCCAGCTCCGGTCATCGAGTATCACCAACAGTACTATATGTATTGTGGCTCCGGACAAGCACAACTGATCTTACATCAAATCAAATCAAATGGGATTGGTCGCYTACACATATTTAGCAGATGTGATTGTGGGAGTAGCGAAATGCTTGTTTTTCAGTGCAGTTATATCGAACAATACACACAAATCTAAGAATGGAATTATGAAATATTAGGACGGGCAATGTCGGAGTCTGGAGTATAAATATACAGCACCAGTCAAACGTTTGGACTATTTTCTATATTGTAGAATAATAGAAAAGACATCAACACTATGAAATAACACATATGGAATCATGTAGTAACCAAAAAAGTGTTAAACAAATCAAAATATATGAAATATTTGAAATTCTTCACAGTAGCCCCCCTTTGCCTTGATGACAGCTATGCACACTCTTGGCATTCTCTAAACCAGCTTCACCTGGAATGCTTTTCCAACAGTCTTGAAGGAGTTCCCACATATGGCCCAAGCAAGTAAATACAGTTGAAGTCGGAAGATTACATACACCTTAGCCAAATACATTTAAAGTTTGCATAACACCTTCCAAAGATGGCCGGCTATTTACATGATAGCCTCCAGATTGAATCTGATCATCAAGCTACCACTCTCTGTACTTTTATACATATAGAAGAAGGCAATTTACTGGGAAGGTGGATTTATTGCTATGATATTGAATATTATTGCTCAGGCAAAAATTTGAATATACAGTTGAAGTCGGAAGTTTACATACACCTTAGCCAAAGGTATTTAAAATCAGTTTTTCACAATTCCTAACATACAATCTTAGTAAAAATTCCCTGTCTTAGGCCAGTTAGAATCACCACTTTATTTTAAGAATGTGAAAAGTCAGAATAATAGTAGAGAGAAAGATTTATTTCAGGTTTTATTTCTTTCATCACATTCCCAGTGGGTCAGAAGTTTACATACACTCAATTAGGATTTGGTAGCATTGTCTTTAAATTGTTAAACTTGGGTCAAACGTTTCGGGTAGCCTTCCAAAAGCTTCCCACAATAAGTTGGGAGAATTTTGGCCCATTTCTCCTGACAGAGTTGGTGTAACTGAGTCAGGTTTGTTGGCCTCCTTGCTCGCACATGCTTTTACAGTTCTATAGGATTGAGGTCAGGGCTTTGTGATGACCACTCCAATACCTTGACTTTGTTGTCCTTAAGCCATTTTGCCACAACTTTGGAAGTATGCTTGGGGTCATTGTCCATTTGGAAGACCCATTTGCGACCAAGCTTTAACTTCCTGACTGATGTCTTGAGATGTTGCTTCAATATATCCACATAATTT
The DNA here is from genome assembly GCF_002910315.2 of Salvelinus sp. IW2-2015. Classification (NCBI taxonomy): domain Eukaryota; kingdom Metazoa; phylum Chordata; class Actinopteri; order Salmoniformes; family Salmonidae; genus Salvelinus; species Salvelinus sp. IW2-2015. The sequence goes on along the minus strand of NC_036858.1, from coordinate 36,819,149 downwards.
TCCTGCCTCATGATGCCATCTATTTTGTGAAGTGCACGAGTCCGTCCTGCAACAAAGCACCCCCACAATATGATGCTGCCACCCCCGGGCTTCACGGATGGGATGGTGTTCTTCGGATTGCAAGCCTCCCCCTTTTTCCTCCAAACATAACGATGGTCATTACCTGTTTCCTCCAGCATCTTCACAAGGTCCTTTGCTGTTGTTCTGGGATTGATTTGCACTTTTCGCACCAAAGCACATTCATCTATAGAAGACAGAACGTGTCTCCTTCCTGAGCAGTATGACGGCTGCGTGGTCCCATGGTGTTTATACTTGCGTACTATTGTTTGTACAGATGAACGTGCTACCTTCAGGCGTTTAGAAAATGCTCCCAAGATTGAACCAGACTTTTGGCAGTCTACAAATCTTTTTCTGAGGTCTTTGCTGATTTATTTGAAGGTAGGCCTTGAAATACATCTACAGATACACCTRCAATTGACTCAATTGATGTCAATTAGCCMATCAGAAGCTTCTAAAGCCATGACATCATTTTCTGTAATTTTCCAAGCTGTTTAAAGTTACAGTCAAGTTAGTGTATGGTAACTTCTGACCCACTGGAATTGTGATACCGTGAATTACAAGTGAAATAATCTGTATGTAAACAATTTTTGGAAAAATTACTTGTGTCATGCACAAAATAGATGTTCTAACCGACTTGCCAAAACTATAGTTTGTTAACAAGAAATGTATGGAGTATTTGAAAAATGATTTTTAATGTCTCCAACCTAAGTGTATGTTAAATTCCAAATTCAACTCTATATACAGTATATCAGATGGGATGTATAGACAATACGGACAGTATATGGATAGAATATGTAGTATATCTGAAGAATAGTATATGTACAGAAATAGTTAACTTCTTAGCGCTAGGGGTCAGAATCCTTATTTTTTATTTTTTTTAATAACGTGCCCAACGTAAACGGACATTTTCTCTGGCCCAGATCGTAGAATATGCATATAATTTACAGATTAGGATAGAAAACACTCCAAAGTTTCCAAAACTCAAAATGTTGTCTGTGAGTATAACAATACTTATTCTGCAAGCGAAAACCTGAGAAAATGTAACCCGGAAGTGATATACAAATTWAAAAAATGTGTTCCCTGGCCCGTCTAACCTCCATTTAAAGGGGTATCAACCAGATTCCTTTTCCAATGGCTTCCTCAGGCTGTGACCAGGCTTTAGACATAGTTTCATGCTTTTATTTTGAAAAATGAGCGAGTTTTTTCAAAAGTAGTCAGGTGTCCTCTGAATATTTCCTGAGCGCGAGAGAGGGGCACCCCATTTTCCTTTTGTCTCTTAATGAATAGGTTATGGTCCGGGTGAAATATTATCGATTATGTTTGTTAAAAACAACCTGAGGATTGATTATAAAAAACATTTGACATGTTTCTACGACCATTACGGATACTTTTTGGAATTTGTCGAACGGAACACGGCTTTGATTTTCTGAACATAATGCGCAACCCAAATGGCGTTTTTTTGTMATAAAAGTAATATTTATCGAACAAAAATAACATTTGTTGTGTAACTGGGAGGCTCGTGAGTGGAAACATCCGAAGATTATCAAAGGTAAGCGATTCATTTCATTGCTTTTCTGACTTTCGTGACCAAGCTAACCAAGCTAATATAAGGCTAGCTGTTGTAGCATTGAAAGCTACACTCACAAAAGCTTGGATTTCTTTCGCTGTAAAGTATATTTTCAAAATCTGACACGATAGGTGGATTAACAACAAGCTAAGCTGTGTTTTGGTATATTTCACTTGTGATTGCATAATTATAAAAAAATAATTAAATATTTTAGCATTTGGCGCCCTGCAATTCTAGCGGTTGTTTAGGAAAGCGATCCCGTAAAAGGGATCCGTAGCGCAGAGAAGTTAAACTAGATAGGCCAGTATATACATATGAGGTGGGTAAAACTGTATGTAAACATTATTTAAAGTGACCAGTGTTCCATGACTATGTACATAGGGCAGCAGCCTTTAAGGTGCATGGTATAGTGCCCGGGTGGTAGCCGTCTAGTGACGTCTGAGGTGGTAGCCGTCTGAGGTCCTTGATGATATTCCTGGCCTTCCTGTGACACTGGGTGTTGTAGATGTTAGGGGGAGCTGAGTACGCACCCTTGTGGGGCCCCTGTGTTGAGGATCAGAGTAGTGGAAGTGTTGTTGCCTACATTCTCCACCTTGGGGCGACACATCAGGAAGTCCAGACCCAGTTGCACAGGATGGGGTTCAGACCCAGGGCCCCGAACTTAATGATGGGCTTGGAGGATACGATGGTGTTGAAGGCTGAGCTGGAGTCAATGAAAAGCATTCTTACATAGGTATTCCTCTTGTCCAGATAGGATAGGGCAGTGTGCAGTGCGATGGCGATCGCGTCATCCTTGGATCTTTTGCGGCGGTATGCAAACTGAAGTGGGTCTAAGGTGGCCGGTAAGGTAGAGCTGATATGATCCTTAACTAGCCTCTCAAAACACTTCATGATGACAGAAGTGAGTGTTACGGGGCGATATTAATTTAGATACTCTGGTCGAAATGCTGATGATTACCACCACTCTAATATCCAAAAGTTCTTTATGGATGTATGTAATAATGCAAAGGACGTTCTGAGCTAATACGATGAGAAATAAGACCCGAAAATAGCTAAATACTGCAAAGTTGCTTTGGATCCACGAACAGGGCGACCATGTCTACCGGCGCCATCTTGTAGTCAGCTAATCATCAAGCCCTCAATGAGTTGAATCAGGTGAGTTTGTCTGGGGCTACAAACAATATTTGTGCTCTTAGGGGTACTTGAGGACTGGAGTTGGTCCTCTGGTCACACTATGTCATACRGCTCAGTCACACATGCAGTGCATGCGAACACATGCACGCACACACAGAAAAAAAGACAAACACATACACAAACATCAACCCACTATCTGACACCATCACTTTACAAGTGACTAGTTTAATCGCGGCCAATCACAAGAGGTCATAATTAATACTCCAATACAGACACTAATAAACAAGTTTAAATTGCAAGCATAATCAAATGATGCAAACATCCACGAGTTACTAAAGTTCACAGCCGCCACTGACAATTTCTTAATTGTATTCAGTCATTCATGGCAATTTTATTAACATAGAGCTGATGTCTCCTGCCCTGCCACTGTCACAGCACCAGGGATCTAATTTCATTATTTTCCACAAGATTTGCTTGACTACTACTACCATTCTACTGCCGTGCCAGTCCAGATGTTTATGCTATTTAAATTAGGAAGCAAAGCCTGTTGTGTAAACATAATTAAAGAAAGTTTAGTTTTTCCCTTGCCCTCCCTTTGTCTTCACCCCCCACCTTTTATTTCTCCTCATCCCCTCCTCTCTCTCTCCATAAGTTTAGTTCATTAGACAACTTTCAATTAACACCAGAGCCACATGTTTCCCCATCCAGCGCGACAGGCCTCCACAGTTCTGTGACTACGCACAGGACCGTGAAGTGTAGAAATGGTCTCCTGACTCAGGTGCACACATGCGCGCAAACGCARGCACACACACACAGACACACACAGTGCATTCGGGAAGTATTCATGACCCATTTACTTTTTCCACATTTTGTTACCTTACAACCTTATTCTACAATGTCTACTCCTGGCTAACGTCTCTGTCCCAAAGCAAGCACCAGTTAGCCTGGAGCTAGCCTCGACCTAGGGCCATCTCCTGGCTAGCCGAAGCGATCCATCAGACATTTCCTGAGCTTCAATACCTCTTTTACCAATTGGCCTGGACCCTTTGCTGCCGACATGGAGCCCCGCCGATCCATCACAATTGGTCTGCCAACGTAGCCATTCGAGGGGGTTTCAACAGGCTCTCCCGTTGCGACGTCCAGCTGAGGCCCACCTGCTCTCGCCGGCCCGCTAGCTGTCTGAATCTCCGTGCCTCCAGCTCGCCTAGCTACTCACTGGACCCTATGATCACTCGGCTACACATGCTTCTTCCTAATGTCAATATGCCTTGTCTATTGCTGTTTTGGTTAGGGATTATTGTTTTATTTCACTGTAGAGCCTCCAGCACTGCTCAATCTGCCTTAGCTATCCTATCATAGGATATGAAACTTTTCAGGGAAGTCAGGAACCAATATAGTCAGTCAGTTAGGAAAGCTAAGTCTAGCTTTTTCAAACAGAAATTTGTTTCCTGTAGCACTAATTCCAAAAGGTTCTGGTATACTGTAAAGTCCATGGATAATAAGAGCACCTCCTCCCAGCTGCCCACTGCACTGAGGATAGGAAACACTGTCACCACCGATAAATCTATGATAATCAATAATTTCAAATAGCATTTTTCTACGGCTGGCCATGCTCTCCTCCTGGCTACCCCATACCTCGGCCAACATCTCAGCACCCCTCTCAGCAACTTGCCCAAGCCCTCCCTCATCTCCTTCACCCAAATCCAGACAGCTGATGTTCTGAAAGAGCTGCAAAATCTGAATCACTACAAATCAGCTGGGCTAGACAATCTGGACACTCTCTTTCTAAAATTATCTGGCGAAATTGTTGCAACCCCTATTACTAGGCTATTCAACCTCTCTATCGTATTGTCTGAGAGCCCTAAGGATTGGAAAGCTAACGCGGTCATCCCCCTRTTCAAAGGGGGAGACACTCTAGACCCAAACTGTTATTGACCTATATACATCCTGCCCTGCTTTTCTAAAATCTTCGAAAGCCAAGTTAACAAACAGATCACCGACCATTTCGTATCCCACCGTACCTTCTCCACTATGCAATCTGGTTTCCGAGTTGGTCATGGGTGCACCTCAGCCACGCTCAAGGTCCTAAATGATATCATAACTACTATCGATAAAAGACAGCACTGTGCAGCCATCTTCATCGACCTGGCCAAGGCTTTCGACTCTGTCAATCACCACATTCTTATCGGCAGACTCAAAAGCCTTGGCTTCTCAAATGACTGCCTCGCCTGGTTCACCAGCAACATCTCAGATAGAGTTCAGTGTGTCAAATTGGAGGGCCTGTTGTCCGGACCTCTGGTAGTCTCTATGGGGGTGCCACAGAGTTCAACTCTCGGGCCGACACTTTTCTCTGTATATATCAATCATGTTGCTCTTGCTGCTGGTGATTCTCTGATCCACCTCTACGCAGACGACACCATTCTGTATAAATCTGGCCCTTCTTTGGACACTGTGCTAACAAACCTCCAAACGAGCTTCAACGCCATACAATACTCCTTCCGTGGCCTCCAACTGCTTTTAAATCCTAGTTAAACTAAGTGCATGCTCTTCACCCGATTGCTGCCTGCACCCTCCCGCCCGAATAGCATCACTACTCTGGACGGTTCTGACCTTGAATATGTGGACAACTACAAATACCTAGGTGTCTGGTTAGACAGTAAACTCTCCTTCCAGACATTAAGCATCTCCAATCCAAAGTTAAATCTAGAATTGGCTTCCTATTTCGCAACAAAGTCTCCTTCACTCATGCTGCCAAACATATCCTCTGACTATCCTACCCATCCTTGACTTCGGCGATGTCATTTACAAAATAGCCTTCAACACTCGTCTCAGCAAATTGGATGTAGTCTATCACAGTGCCATTCGTTTTGTCTCCAAATCCCCATTTACTACCCACCACTGCGACCTGTAGGCTCTCGTTGGCTGACCCTCACTACATATTCGTCACCAAACCCACTGGCTCCAGGTTATATTTAAGTCTCTGCTAAGTAAAGCCCCATCTGATCTCAGCTCACTGGTCACCATAGCAACACCCATCCATAGCATGCGCTCCAGCAGGTATATTTCACTGGTCATCCCCAAAGCCAACACTTGCTTTGGCCGCCTTTCCTTCCAGTTCTCTGCTGCCAATGACTGGAACGAATTGCAAAAATCACTGAAGCTGTAGTCTTATATCTACCTCTAACTTGAAGCATCAGCTGTRAGAGCAGCTTACCGATCACTGTACCTGTACACAGCCAATCTGTAAATAGCACACCCAACTACCTCATCCCCATATTATTACTTACCCTCTTGCTCTTTTGCACCCCAGTATCTCTACTTGCACATCATCATCTGCACGTCTATCACTCTAGTGTTAATGCTAAATTGTAATTATTTCGCATCCATGGCCTATTTATCGCCTATCTCCCTACTCTTCTACTTTTGCACACACTGTACATAGATTTTTCTATTGTGTTATTGACCGTACGTTTGTTTATGTGTAACTCTGTGTTGTTGTTTTTGTCACACTGCTTTGCTTTATCTTGGTCAGGTCGCAGTTGTAAATGAGAACTTGTTCTCAACTGGCCTACCTGGTTAAATAAAGTTGAAATAAAACACATAAATAAATCAAAATGGTTAAATCGTTTTTTTCCCTCATCAATCTACACACAATACCCCATAATGACAAAGCAAAAACAGGTTTTTCGTTTTTTTTGCATATATATTTGTTTTAATTAACTGAAATATCACATTTACATAAGTATTCAGACCCGTTACTCAGTACTTTGTTGAAGCACCTTTGGCAGCCGATTACAGCCTCAAGTCTTCTTGGGGTATGACGCTACAAGCTTGGCACACCTGTATTTGGGGAGTTTCTCCCTTTCTTCTCTGCAGATCCTCTAAAGCTCTGTCAGGTTGAATGTGGAGCATCGCTGCACAGCAATTTTCAGATCTCTCCAGAGATGTTTGATCGGGTTCAAGTCCGGGCTCTGGCTGGGCCACTCAAGGACATTCAGAGACGTGTCCCGAAGCAACTCCTGCATTGTCTTAGCTGTGTGCTTAGGGTCATTGTCCTGTTGGAAGGTGAACCTTTGCCCCAGACGGAGGTCTTGAGCGCTCTGGAGCAGGTTGTAATCAAGGATCTCTCTGTACTTTGCTCCTGTCTTTCCCTCGATACTGACTAGTCTCCCAATCTCTGCCGCTGAAAAACATCTCCACAGCATGATGCTGCCACCAATATGCTTCACCATAGGGATGGTGCCAGGTTTCTTCCAGACGTTACACTTGGCTTTCGGGCCAAAGAGTTCAATCTTGGTTTGATCAGACCAGAGTATCTTGTTTCTCATGCTCTGAGAGTCCTTTAGGTGCCTTTTGGCAAACTTCAAGTGGGCTGTCATGTGCATTTTACTGAGGAGTGGCTTCTGTCTGGCCACTCTAACATAAAGGCCTGATTGGTGGAGTGCTGCAGAGATGGTTGTCCTTCAAGAAGGTTCTGCCATCTCCACAGAGGACCTTTGGAGCTCTGTCAAAGTGACCATCGGGTTCTTGGTCACCTCCCTGACCAAGACCCTTCTCTCCCGATTGCTCAGTTTGGCCCGGTGGCCAGCTCTAGGAAGAGTCCTGGTGGTTCCAAACTTCTTCCATTTAAGAATTTGATGGAGGCCACTGTGTTCTTTGGGACCTTCAATGCTGCAGACATTTTTTGCTACCCTTCCCCAGATCTGTGCCTTGACATCCTGTCTCGGAGTTCTACAGACAATTCCTTCACCCTCATGGCTTGGTTTTTGCTCTGATATGCGCTGTCAACTGTGGGATCTTATATAGACAGTTGTGTGCATTTCCAAATCATGTCCAATCAACAGGTGGACTCAATCAAGTTGTAGAAACATCACAAGGATGATCAGTGGAAACAGGATGCACCTGAGCTCAATTTCGAGGCTCATAGCAAAGGGTCTTAATACTTATGTAAATAAGGTATTTCTGTTTTTATTTTGAATAAATTTGCCTACATTTCTAAAAATCTGTTTTTGATTCATCATTATGGGGTTGTGTGTAGATTGATGAGTAAAAAAAAKCATTTAATCCATTTTAGAATAAGGCTGTAACGTAACAAAATGTGGAAAAAGTGAAGGGGTCTGAATACTTTCCGAATGTATTGTACACTTGAACAACCATGTATAGACATGGGAATGTACACACCGTTTATCATAGTCCTGCCTTTTCCCAAGTCAATTACAATAGCACACACACAACCTATCCTATTATCCATTTCAAACCACGCAATTGAGAGTGTGTTTGTGCGTGTGCGTGTGTGCACATACTCAAGTGTGTGTGTTCATCTGAGACAAACACACCTACAGTGGTCTTTGTTCTGTATTCTGTTATCACCCTGACTCCTGTTGAGCTGATGAATTCAAACACAGTTGACCTGTGGACTACAGCGTGCATGTGTAAAAGCATCCCCAGCACAGGCCAATCACACACACATTATTATGAATGCTGGACGAATACTAAATAAGCAAGAGAGAGATGGTGAGAGAGATGGGTAGAGAGTGAGAGAGAGAGAGAGAGGAGAGAGAGAGAGATGGATGGATGGATGGAGAGAGTGAAACAGAGACAGAGAGAGAGAGAGAGAGAGAGAGAAGAGAGAGAGAGAGAGAGAGAGAGAGAGAGAGAGAAGAGAGAGGAGGAGGATTAAATCACTCATGTCAAAGTGCTAATAGGCCCAGCCTCACTTAAAATGTAATTTCTGAGGCCAGTGTTACACATCACAAATGAAAGAAAAAACAACGACAAAAAAGCTGGCGCAAGAACAATCTATTATAGGCAATATCACAGACAGTGTAACACAAGGGGTCATTACAAGATTATGTAAACTAAGGGAGCAGCATTTCCATGCGCTGGTCATTTACATGTGAGTATTGCATAAGAGTTATGCTGTGATTAGAAGCGGTGTTTGGTGGGCCTCGGCCGTGAAAACACACACACAAACACACACACACACGAACTGAGCGACTGCAGGCTGGTCATTTAGGGCAGTGTTTCCCAACCCTGGCCTTGAGTACCCCCAACAGTACACATTTGTATTGTAGCCCTGGACAAGCTCACCTGATTCAACTTGTCAATTAATCATCAAGCCCTCAATGAGTTGAATGAGGTGTGTTTGACCAGGGCTACAATGAAAATGTCTACTGTTGGTGATACTCAAGGCCAGGGTTGGGAAACACTGATTTATGGGAGGATTTATAAGCGGATACACATATTTGTTTTGGTCTTGTGATTTCCAGCYCCTGTCCCCCACTGTGGCAGAAACATTCATTTCATCAATTTGATAGAAACAGCCATTCTCTCGCAGCATTAGTGCTATCACAGCCCGCGAGGAGGGTAAAATATGTTTGTGGAAACATTATGCTAAGACCATACGTACATTTATGAGTATGCAGCATGCACTGCCTTCGATACCCTTTAGTGCACACGAACTGAGTAGCTGTCAAAATTACAACAGGCATCTCAAGTAATTATGCAGATTTATGCAAAACATTAACAAGAAGAATTAAAGGCACAAATGAGGTGGCTACACTTGAATTGTTAAGATTATGAATAATTACCATGAATCTTTTTGCTCTTAATATAACTTGTTTTTGATAAACAAAGCCTTAATTATCGGAATACTTCCGAGGATTACAGTGACCTTCATTAATCTTAGAAAACAAGTCTCCGGTGAGACACTGAGGACAGAGAGGCACACACACACACACACACACAGACACACTGAGAGAGATAGGGTAAACACACACATGGCCACGCATATGCTAACCAGCCTCTTCAGCCTGGAGCGTGGAGACAGGTACATCTCATAGTTAAGCCAAGAGTCCCTGGTGGTTCCAGGTAAACTAAGCCAGGAGCACAGATGCACTAACACACACACACACACATAATTTACTCACTAACACACAAGCATGCACGCACGCACGCACGCACACACACACACACACACACGCACACACAACATCACATAACACACACACACACACACACACACACACACACACACACACACACACACACACCACACACACACACACACACACAACAACAATCACATACATGCACACACACACACACACACTCAGCAGGTGACTCAGCTGTTCCTTTGGGAATCTCTAATAACCTCTTCTAATTACTGTTACATTTCACTTACATCTACAGTATATCTCCCTTTCCTAATTTCTCTTATTCCACTTTCCTTCAACATTGGACATTCTTTTGAATTCGGTACGGTTGTCTACTCACACAAGGCTTCCCAATGAAAGGCTAGGTGTGCGTTGTGCACGCATGTCGAAGTTCATCCCTGATYAACAGGTAGGCCTATTGTCTGCTATCATCCGATAACTAAGCCTTAACCCTAAGGATACACTTTCAAATGGCACACTCAAATGACACACTTGTCTCCCTCCTTCTCTGTTTCCTCTACTACAATCCTTACCTCTCCCTCTTTCAGTACCTTGCTCGTGACTTACCAACTACATACACTCTCAATAAACCTCAATGATCATATGGTATTATTGTTTTCTTCCGTCTACCTCTCCTTTAACTTTCCTCCTCTAAGCCTGTTCTTCAATTCATATCCCTTAACCCTGTTCCTACCCTGAAACACCCTTTGCCCTTGTCCATAAGTCCCAGTAGGTGGGCAGGTGGAACTATAGAGGGGCAATAAGGACCATGTGACCCCTCATCAATTAGCTTTATTCCCAGGGGGGACAGTCCTAAGGGGTCCTGCCAATCAAACCAGGCCTGATTGTTTTTCTTTTGCTGTCATGTCCCCATGTGTTTTTATATTCCTTTAAAATTCCTGTTACTACCCCCAAGGCATGTCTCACAGGAGATGAAGCCAAGTGTCAGTCTCCTCTCCTCCACCTCTGTCTCTCTCTCTCTTCCTTTCTGCCTTGCTTCCCCCTATCTCTACCCCTCTCTCCTTCATCTATCTCCCCTCTCTCTCCTCGCTTCTTTTCTGAGCCCTGCATGCAGATTCACAGACAGGGTCACCTCGCATACACACTCTCTGAACATCAATTGGCTGCATTAAGATGGAAGTATGGAAGGCTGGATCCCCAATGATAAAGCAGGTCTATTTATTTTACCTTTATTTAACTAGGCAAGTCAGTTAAAGAACAAATTCTTATTTCAATGACGGCCAAGGAACAGTGGGTTAACTGCCTTGTTCAGGGGCAGAACGACAGATGGGTCGGACAGTCTTCAGACACTCACACACATTCACGCAGACACATTCACAGAGACATAGCCCAGGACCCATACAGTATGTTATTGTTATGGTCGCCTCAGCACTAGTGGCAGTGCGGAGGGACGACCTGATTGTTCAATTAATGCAAGGAAACAACTGAATCTCAACTGAAACTCTGTTCACAATAAATATGTGCTCAGCTATCAATGTGCAGACTGCACTGGACTACAACTGTACATTTACCAACCTACCTGCTAAACTACTGCTATCATGACAAGTAAGACAACTGTTATAACTACACTATTGCCATTAGCCTACTATGACCATGGCACTTTTACTAATATCAATAACTGTAACAAAAACTCTCCTGGGAGGATCGATCTCTAAAGAACACTATCCCTCACCCAAATAGAAAAGAACAAAACTTTCAAATAGCTTTCAAAGGCTTTACTGCCCTCTAGAAAACATCAATGTGGGAATATTGGCCCGGTTTGCATAAAAAAAGATGGGCACCAGATTTACTGTGTCTATTTCTACATTTTTCGTGCTCGGATCGATGGAGGAGTCAGGGTGCTTCTTGCTCTAAAAGAGCTCATTTTCTCCAACATCAATATCGCCATCCTGTACAGTTCACTCCCTTTCCCTCCCATTACTCRGATTCTTCCTGGCCACAGTGGCCTGCTTGGCTGGTGCTCGAGGTAGACGTTGCCCTTAACCACAGATCTAGGATCAGATTATCCAACCCCCAAACACAACCTTAACCAGGGGGATGAACAATTTCTAACCCTGGATCAGTGGTTTGGGGGCAACTCTACCTACTATAGATAGTTAGGAGTTTGGAAACCTATTTGCTCAACTCTTTGCATAGGGCTCTACCCTCCTGTTTTCTACCATAGTGACTAAACATAGGGGTGTAGAGCAAAAGGAGGGTGCTAGAAGTTGCCTTTAGCCACAGACCTAGGATCGTTTTTAAACTTTAAACGTGAGCCCTGTGTAGGCCAAACATCCCATAATGCAGTGTGAGTAACAGTGGTAACTTATGAACAACATATTGCAGAACCATTGTCCCTTGCACCGCTCTAATTAGGCCTCGCTGAGGTGTTGTTGTTTTCTTTGTGGTGTGTCTGGATGGCCCCACCCTGCCACAGCTTCCTGCTCCAGCATGGGAACTGGAGGAAACCCAGTCTGACAGTGCTGCCATTGGGGCTCTGGTGTGTTTGTGGCTATGTCCCCCTCAGCCACAGCAAGCAGACCCCCCCCACCCCCAAAATAGCTCTTTAATTACCTGTGAGTTCTCCTCTCTAATAAATCATTAAAGCGTCTAATCAAATCTGATGCAACTGACTGAGGCTCCTAAAAAGGCTACACCGTAAGACAGGACAATGCGGCGTGCACATACATAATAACTGGTTTTACTGCCCTGTATGTATAAACCATACATGCAATTTAATAACAGAATTGTATGTAAATTCATGTTTGGAGACAAAATGTAGTAAGAGTGTGGTAACCAATGTGTTATTACTAAAGCACTCTTTATCAAATACTCTCTCTCTCTTTCCGTTCTCTTCCACTCTCGATGTATGTGGACTTGACGATGGCAGGGTTTTTGTTCAGAGCGATGCAAAGTGTTTGTGAAAGAAAAGGCAGGTATGGGGGCCCGGGCATACCGACCTAGCAAATGTATTCCACTCTCAATAGCGGCCCAGAGCTGAAATTCATGTAAAATGTCAGTAACTCCTGATGCTTTTTAAAAAGGACGTCTGATACGAGATAATGACAGAGATTTCCGGCCCATTATAGGAGGCTTTCAAATATTCCATTTCTTTTTTTGCATTTTGGTTTATCAAATCAGCACACTCACTGCCTACATGTACTGGAGAGGTACTATGCAATCTAGAGAGTCAATAGAACAAACTGTGCAGACAGATCAGCAGGAAGGTAGAGAGAGAAAGAAGGAGAGGGAGGATATTTAATCAAAGAGAACTGATACATTTCTCTGGCCTTACAAGACTTACAGCATGGAAATATTACAATTATTTTGTGGTGTAATTCAAAACGGATTAACAGTCGTACTGAAAGAAATATACATAAAATGTCAATACAAATATAAATGTATGAAATTAATATTTAGGGCCTATAGGCTAGAGAAAGACCGATAATCAGCCAGGCCGATATATCGAGCAGATATTGTTCTTTCCTAGTCTATCAGTCCTTCTCCGTCGGCATGGCCGATATTCCCTCTACGTAGTAAATCCAAGTGCACCCTCTAGTGTCGACTCCTGCAGTTGTGCCAGCCGTCACTCAACGCCTGAGCCAGGAACACTGCACAATGATGCTGAGGAATCAGCAGCAGCAAGCTAGCTTCCTCATTCTCCAACAGAAAGGTGCAGTACTGAGGAACAGAAGAATTGACACCGACCAAAKTCAAATTCTTCTTGCAAATATTAGTTTAGTTTAATTCACAAATTATAAGGCTTGTGTCAAGGTAAGCGGYCATGAATGCAGTAAGTAAGCTAGCTACAGTTGAAGTCGGAAGTGTACATACAATTAGGTTAGAGTAATTAAAACTTGTTTTTCAAACATACATTTCTTGTAAACAAACTATAGTTTTGGAAAGTCGATTAGGACATCTACTTTGTGCATGACACAAGTCATTTTTCCAACAATTGTTTACAGACAGATTAGTTCACTTATAATTCACTGTATCACAATTCCAGTTGGTCAGAAGTTTATATTCACTAAGTTGACTGTGCCTTTAAACAGCTCGGAAAATTCCAGAAAATTATGTCATGGCTTTAGAAGCTTCAGATAAGCTAATTMACATAATTTGAGTCAATTGGAGGTGRACCTGTGGATGTATTTCAAGGCCTACCTTTAAACTCAGTGRTCTTTGCTTGATATCATGGGAAAATCTAAAGAAACCAGCCAAGACCTCAGGAAAAAATTGTAGACCTCCACTAGTCTGGTTCATCCTTGGGAGCAATTTCCAAATGTCTGAAGGTACCACATTCATCTGTACGAACAATAGTATGCAAGTATAAACACCATGGGACCACGCAGCCGTCATACCGCTCAGGAAGGAACAGCGTTCTAACTCCTAGAGATGAACGTACTTTGGTGTGAAAAGTGCAAATCAATCCCAGAACAACAGAAAATGACCTTGTGAAGATGCTGGAGGAAACAGGAATAAAAGTATCTATATCCACAGTAAAACAAGTCCTATATCGACATAACCTGAAAGGCCGCTCAGCAAGGAAGAAGCCACTGCTCCAAAACTGCTATAAAAAAGCCAGACTATGGTTTGCAACAGCACATGGGGACAAAGATCGTATTTTTTGGAGAAATATCCTCTGATCTGATTAAATAAAAATGGAACTGTTTGGCCATAATGACCATCGTTATGTTTGGAGGAAAAAGGGGTTAGCATCACCACTTTATTTTAAGATTGTGAAATGTCAAAATAATAGTAGATTGAATGATTTATTTCAGCTTTTATTTCTTTCATCACATTCCCAGTGGGTAAGAAGTTTACATGCACTCAATTAGTATTTGGTAGTGTAACCGATGTGAAATGGCTAGCTAGTTAGCGGGGAGCGCGCTAATAGRGTTTCAATCGGTGACGTCACTCGCTCTGAGACCTTGACYAASTTTTTCCCCTTGCTCTACAAGGGCCGCGGCTTTTGTGGAGCGATGGGTAACGATGCTTTGAGGGTGACTGTTGTCGTTGTGTGCAGAGAGTCCCTGGTTCGAGCCCAGGTAGGGGCGAGGAGAGGGATGGAAGCTAAACTGTTACAGTAGCATTGCCTTCAAATTGTTTCACTTGGGTCAAATGTTTCGGGTAGCTTCCCACAATAAGTTGGGTGAATTTTGTCCCTTTCCTCCTGACAGAACTGGTGTAACTGAGGCAGGTTTTTAGACTTCCTTGCTCYCACATGCTTTTTCAGTTCTGCCCACACATTTTCTATAGGATTGAGGTCAGGGCTTCGTGATGGCCACTACAATACCTTGACTTTGTTGTCCTTAAGCCATTTTGCCACAGCCCTGGAAGTATGCTTTGGGTCATTGTCCATTTAGAAGACCCATTTGCGACCAAGCTTTAACTTCCTGACTGATGTCTTGAGATGTTGCTTCAATATATCCACAGAATTGTCCTCCCTCATGATGCCATCTATTTTGTGAAGTGCACCAGTCCCTCCTGCAGCAAATCACCCGCACAACATGATGCTGCCACCACTGTGCTTCACGTTTGGGATGGTGTTCTTCAGCTTACAAGCCTCCCCCTTTTCCCTCCAAACGTAACGATGGTCATTATGGCCAAACAGTTCCATTTTTGTTCCATCAGACCAGAGGACATATCTCCAAAAACTACGATCTTCATCCCCATGTGCAGTTGCAATCCATGTCTGGCATTTTTATGGCAGATGTGGAGCAGTGGGTTATGGTTATGTCGATATAGGACTCGTTTTACTGTGGATWTAGATACTTTTGTACCTGTTTCCTCCAGCATCTTCACAAGGTCCTTTGCTGTTGTTCTGGGATTGACTTGCACTTTTCGCACCAAAGTACGTTCATCTCTAGGAGACAGAACGCGTCTCCCTCCTGAGCGGTATGACGGCTGTGTGGTCCCATGGTGTTTATACTAGCGTACTATTGGTTGTACAGATGAATGTGGTACCTTCAGGCGTTTGGAAATTGCTCCCAAGGATGAACCAGAKTTGTGGAGGTCTACAATTTTTCTTCTAAGGTCTTGGCTGATTTATTTACTTTGATTTTGATTATGTCAAGCAAAGAGGCACTGAGTTTGAAGGTAGGCCTTGAAATACACCCACAGGTACACCTCCCATTGATTCAAATGATATCAATTAGCCTACCAGAAGCTTCTAAAGCATGACATAATTTTCTGMAATTTTACAAGCTGTTTAACATCACAGTCAACTTAATGTATGTAAAKTTCTGACCAACTGGAATTGTGATACAGGGAATTATAAGTAAAATAATCTGTTTGCAAACAATTGTTGGAAAAATGACTTGTGTCATGCACAAAGTAGATGTCCTAACCGACTTGCCAAAAGTCGGTTGCTCACTTCTCTACTGGCAGGCTTGAACCATCATCGTTTCATTTTTTCCCTACCTTGGCACCCCTTGTTAGATATGTACATTTATGGCTTGCTACGTTGAGRTACTTATCATAGTAGTAGTAGGCAGCAAGAACTGATCTGAGTGAAACATGTGAGTGTATGTGAAAGGGACGGAGTTACAGTGGCTTGCAAAAGTATTCACCCCATTTGCATTTTTCCTGTTTTGCTGCCTTACAACCAGGAATTAAAATAGATTTTTTTTTTTGGGGGGGGGTGTTTGTATCATTTGATTTACACAACATGCCACTTTGAAGATGCAAGATATGTTTTATTGTGAAACAAACAAGAAATAAGACTAACAAACTGAAAACTTGAGCATGCATAACTATTCACCCCCCCCCCCGAAAGTAAATACTTTGTAGAGCCACCTTTTTCAGCAATTACAGATGCAAGTATATTGAGGTATGTCCCTTTAAGCTTGGCACGCCTAGCCACTGGGATTTTTGCCCATTCGTCAAGGCAAAACTGCTCCAGCTCCTTCAAGTTGGATGGGTTCCGCTGGTGTACAGCAATCATTAAGTCATACCACAGATTCWCAATTGGATTGAGGTCTGGGCTTTGACTAGGCCATTCCAAGACATTTAAATGTTTCCGCTTATACCATTTGAGTGTTGCTTTAGCAGTATGTTTAGGGTCATTGTCCTGCTGGAAGGTGAACCTCTGTCCCAGTCTCAAATCTCTGGAAGACTGAAACAGGTTTCCCTCAAGATTTTTGCTGTATTTAGTGCCATCCATCATTTCTTCAATTCTGACCAGTTTCCCAGTCCCAGCCGGTGAACAACATCCCCACAGCATGATGCTGCCACCACCATGCTTCACTGTGGGGATGGTGTTCTCGGGGTGATGAGAGGTGATGAGAGGTGTTGGGTTTGCACCAAATATAGCATTTTCCTTGATGGCCAAAAAGCTCAATTTCAGTCTCATCTGACCAGAGTACCTTCTTCCATATGTTTTGGGGAGTCTTCCACATGCTTTTTGGCAAACACCAAATGTGTTTGCTTATTTTCTTCTATAAGCAATGTTTTTTTATGGCCATTCTTCCATAAAGCACCGCTCTGTGGAGTGTACAGCTTAAAGTGGTCCTATGGACAGATACTCCAATCTCCGCTGTTGAGCTTTGCAGCTCCTTCGGGTTATCTTTGGTCTCTTTGTTGCCTTTCTGATTAATGCCCTCCTTGCCTGGCCCGTGAGRTTTGGTGGGCGCCCCTCTCTTTGCAGGTTTGTTGTGGTGCCATATTCTTTCCATGTTTTAATAATATATTTAATGGTGCTCTGTGGGATGTTCAAAGTTTCTGATATGTTTTTATAACCCAACCCTGATCTGTACTTCTCCACAACTTTGTCCCTGACCTGTTTGGAGAGCTCCTTGGTCTTCATGGTGCCGCTTGCTTGGTGGTGCCCCTTGCTTAATGGTGTTGTAGACTCTGGGGCCTTTCAGAACAGGTGGATATATACAGTACTTGGATCATGTGACAGATCATGTGACACTTAGATTGCACACAGGTGGACTTTATTTAACTAATTATGTGACTTCTGAAGGTAATTGGTTGCACCAGATCTTATTTAGGGGCTTCATTATTTTTGAAACAAGTAATTTAAAAAAAATTAACTTTACCAATTTTGACTATTTTGCTTGAGGTCAATTTAAATTACAGGTTGTAATGCAACAAAATAGGAAAATCACCAAGGGGAATGAATACTTTTGCAAGTCACTGTACAGCCTCGCTCTATCCAATTGTAGCAGTAGGATCAAGTTGCAATCACCCATATCTTGAGCGATAGCTGAACTAGCCATTTGAGTTGTGTAGAATTTCGTCCCGGAAGCTGAGTTGCTTACAAACGCGCCCTGGCAGCTGAATTGTTCATTTATTTTCAGATCACGGAAAATACTAGTTTCATTAGCATCCGTGATTACAAATCCTGAAGTTACGTTCTCATTTGAATATATGTTATTTTACATTCTCAAACTAACAGCGATGCCTGTATGATGTCCTTCCATACAGGCATGACATGCTGGAGTGATGCTTCTACGCAAATGTTATTGATCAGTATACTATTATGTCCCAAACAGATTGTCGTCTGTTGCACCATAAACTACACTGAAATCAGGCAAAACAAGCTCAATAGCTCAATGCATGCACACACTCCTATTGAGTATGCATTCACCTGTATTGTGTATGCCTAACTGTTATTTACTTTATTTATTTATCAATAGATTTACCATTTAAATAAATGTATTACCCCACAACACACACACACACGCACACACACACAAACACACACACATACAGAGAACGACCAATAT
>NC_036858.1:36731249-36799793 GCF_002910315.2 Salvelinus sp. IW2-2015 | reverse complement strand
GAGAGAGAGAGAGAGAGAGAGAGAGAGAGAGAGAGAGAGAGGAAAGTACATTGTATGTGTACGCCTGGAAGCGTCAGGTCAACAGGGTTTTCTGATTTGATCACTGACATCATGGTGACTGAACTGCACAATTAACAAAGAAAATATCCAAATTGCTAATTTTACAGGGCTCTGACACATGCACACTCATGCAAGCATACACACATATACACACAAACACACACATTCAGCCAACTCCCCACTGTTACCCTCTATCATTAAGATTGTATCAGTTAATAATCCCAACAGTGTAATAAATTATAAACAGCTCGATGAGTGACATTAAGATGCCCTCCCAGGTGAGAGGGTTGTTCAGGCATTATCACGGCCACCTCATCACTCAACACTGTGGGTCCTACCCTTCAAAAATATGGACCAAAGCCAATGACCCCAAAGTGACCAAGCAAATAATCCTAAATGACACACCAGTTATTAAAATAAAACGTGTGTGGTCTGTACAGTATTTATTTGGAAGCAAATAAGAATATTACAACAAATGACTGAATGATCAAATCCAACGTCTTCTGTATTTGACTGATTGGGGTGAGTGTGTAACTAAACATTATAACAATGAATGAAGTGAAGTGAAGTGTTGGAATTTACAGTCCATCACTCTGATTAAAGTTGACTTTGAAGGCCCAATGCAGCGTTTTTAAAAAATCAATATCAAATCATGGCTGGGTGACAATTAAGTACCTTACTGTAATAAATGTCTATTAAAACAGGCACAAATTGCTTTTTAGCCAAAAACTTTCTCAAGCAAGTATTTTGTTAAAGACTGTCGGGGACACCTGAGTGAGGAGTGGAAAACTGAAAACTAAGCTCTTATTGGCAGAGAGGTTTGAAACTTTCCTTGGTTTTGGTCTATCAGCCAAGTTGTTGCATGGTGATGTCACCATTGAAATCCGAAACTCCTGCGTATGCAAACCTGTTGAGTAGAACGTCCTGTGTAGACTGTATTTTCAACCTGCAACCAGCAACTAAGAAATAACATTGATTTCAAGTTAGTTCACACTTTTACAGTGTTCGTTTCATCAGCTGACGTACAATATGAAACAAAACAGAGTTTCCAACTTCACTGCCTTACCTAGCCAACCTTTAGTGGACCAATCCAACCAGAGACATTTTTGAGATCAACAGGACAGCAGCATGGATGGAAACAAATGAGAAAACTCCACCTTCGACCAGGCCAAGTTTTAGAGGAGTTTTCCTCTGGCCAAGACCTCTGATGAATGACTTTCCCTTTTAGTCCTTTCAGAGGCAAACAAAAATAAGCTCCACATTGCAATTTAGGGAGCCTTATAAATCAATGGGTGACCACAAATAATTCCACATGGGGAGAATTTATATGTTTAATTACAGTCTGCAGGTGCGTGCTTTGCTTACTCATTACTGTACGACACATGAAAGAGGCGGGTTGGGATAGCATGCACAGCGGCAGGACAAAAGGGAGGACAAAGCAATTGCTGGCTGTTATTTAATAGGAACCTTGGTGAAGTCATTTCAGCTCCGCCGTGGATTTCATACGTTTCAATCCGTAGCAGAAGTCATTTAAAAAGACCAGTGGTGGTATGGTGCACAGTTGCAATTAGAATTCACGGGAATTGAAAGGCAAGCGATTGAAAAAGGAGGTGTTAAGCACTGTGTAATATTTGATTGTCCAACTTGCTTTTCCCAATGGATTTTCCAGTGAAATAGGGGATGGGATCCCCTGAAGTGGTATTGTACTGCAGATGCTTTGGGCCACATAGTGGTATGCAGATGCACTTGGCTATAGTCAGTGTTTGGCTATAGTGTGTGTTTATCACAAGACCTTTGATTGTGTTTGGCTGTAGCGTTATGTTTGGCCTGGACAGGGTCTGTGTGTGATGTGCATGATGTGTGTGTGTGTGTGTGGTGTGTGTGTGTGTGTGTGTGTGGTGTGTGTGTGTGTGTGTGTGTGTGTGTGTGGTGTGTGTGTGTGTGTGTGTGTGGTGTGTGTGTGTGTGTGGTTGTTGTGTGGTGTAAGCCAGCCCTGGACACAGCGCCTGTGTGTCCTGAGTGGTAGCATGCCACACGCTGGCCGTCACTCTACCAACCTCAGCACTTGCCATCTTACCTCAGGGCCCTGGACTGGCACCAGAGTGTACCTGGGGAGTGCCGGGGTGGTTGGCATAGGCGATGATAGCCATGTGGTCAGAGGGGGGTCAGTGGATCAAAAAGGGGGGTGAGATAACCAACAGGCAATGGCTATAACAATGGTAAGCCAACCACTAGCTAGCAAACAGACAGCCAGTATAAACCCCATAGACCCCTGGGTAAACAAATCCAGGCCCTATCTATATACAGACACAAACACGCACACACACTCACTTATGTTCTGTTTCAGTCCAGTTAACCTCAGCCTGAGGATGTTTGGGCACAACAGTCCTGCCAAATCTTCCCTCCTCGGACAGTGTTTGGCGGCCATGCCAGGGCTAACCTCTTCATGCCCACCGTCTGGCCATCGGCATGTTGGACTTGGCAGGCTCAGCCCTGGCCGGCTGTGTGTGTGAGTGTGTGTGGCCAGGTTGGCTGTCTGGCTGGTCTCTGCCTGGCGCCCACTCTGAGCATGTCCTTTGACCTCTGGMCCGTGGAAACAGCTTGGCGAGGCTGGGCCGTACACACACTACAGTCTGTAGCTGCAGGGCCGTTTGGCAAGACAGCCATGTTTAAAGGCATGAGACCAGTTACCTTACTGTAACTCATCCTCTCAGTCCCCGAGCCAGCGACAGTAGCTACCTGTCTCTTTCAGCCGGCCCATAGCCCGCTACTGTATTTGTCCTTCTCACTTCATCTCCTACTAGGCCTACCAATCTTTCTTGATTTGTCTCCTAGACAGAATTCATTTCAGTCAGTCCCTTAGTCCTGCTACTTACTACATGCCCCTCTCAGTCTCCCAGCTAGGTATCATATCCCTTTGTCCCCTCCAAATACTTGGTACTCCTACTGTCCCCATATCTATTTGCAAAGCATATTCACTGAGTGTACAAAACATTAAGAACACCTTCCTACTAGTTTTTCTCCCTCAGAACAGCCTCAATTCATCGGGGCATTTTGACACTACAAGGCGTCAAAAGCGTTCCACAGGGATGCTGGCCCATGATGACTCCAATGCTTCCCATAGTTGTCATGTTGGCTGGATGTCCTTTAGTGGGGGAAACTGTTCAGCATGAAAAACCCAGCAGCGTTGCAGTTCTTGACACAAATAGGTGTGCCTGGCATCTTCTACCATACCCAATTAAATCTTGTGTCTTGCCCATTCTGAATGGCACACATACACAATCCATGTCTAAATTGTCTCAAGGCTTAAAAATCCTTCTTTAACCTCCCTCGTCCCCTTCTTCTACACTGATTGATGTGGATGTAACAAGTGACATCAAAAAGGGATCATAGCTTTCACCTGGATTCTATGTCATGGAAAGAGCAGGTGTTCTTAATGTTTTGTACACTCAGTGTAGACTGAATATACTGTAGTGTATAGGCCAGGTGTGATTTACAGCTTCTACCCTGCAGAGTTCGGGAGATTGTATTTGAGCTCCTGTAATTTCAGTCGAAACACTTGTGTGTGTGTGTATGTTACACCAAAACTAATTTGGACCAAAGATAAACTAAAATCATAGATCCATTATTGTATCACAATTCAATAACCAAAGGGAGGAGAGTAGGGGAGTTGAAAAAATGCATATACACACAATCAAACTCATGCACAGACACACACCAACCTTTGAACCTAGTTACAGCCAACATTCCAGTGCAGATCTGAGACCGCTGCGGCCARTCGCTAACCACACGTAACCCTCCAGTCCACTCCTAGCCACCCTAATTCGAGATCTGATGTGCATTTTTCCTAATGGGCCTGCGCACCCTTTACCAGAGGCCCAATGGAATCATCTTCATTTCAGATCAGAGAGAGAGAGAGAGAGGCCCTGACGGAAGCCAACAGACGATGACCGTCAGCGGGCACGACGGACACTGGCACAGAGACTTGGCACGGCTCCCTACCAGTTTGAGGCCAGTTTGCACTCCTCCAGTCTGTGGAGCTGCCCTCTACCATCTCTTCTCCCAGTCCTCCCAGCTCAGGTGCTGTGGCCCAGTCCAGCCTACACTGGGAAGAGACACAAAGAGTGGCGGAGAGTAGTTCATCATCCTGCTTCAGAAAATCATGCAAAAGACTGTTCATTTGAAAGACTTATACTTTAATATTCAGCAATGTTCATTATATGATGGGGGATATCCTACAAAGACATTACCACACAAAAACAATGATGATGACATAAGGATATGCAAAATATAGAATGCTGTGATGCTGTGTTAGCACCCTTGTTATGGTAAAGGTCAACGTGTGTAGTAAACAGTGGTGTGGTGATTAAACATCATGGTAGTAGAAGCATAGCGCTGGGAGGTAGAGAGGGAGGAGAGGAGGGATGGGAGAGGGCAGATAGAGCGGGGGGCTGAATTCCCACTCCCAATCGGAGTGTAATCAGGGCACTGTCCTCCTCGACACACACACCCTCCCCCACAGTGCCTCGCCGTCTACCCATAACCCCTGCGTGGGGCTGTGGGCTTCCCCTGACCCACTTAAACACATCTGGATCAGCTGCACTTACCTCCTCACACTCACCCACACCCACATACACACGCTTATGCATACAAATGCTTATCCGTACAGGACCAAAACACAAATTCACACACAGGAAACAGGAACATGCAGTAAAAGCACATACAGACAGTACAAGCCCACATACAGACATTCAAAGACACACAACACATATAAAGTCTTGTCACAAGAAGAAGATTCCATTCATAATTGACTCTAGTTCATTCAAGATGAAGACAGTGCCTCATGTAGCTGCAACAAACTATCTGTGATTAGGATTGAAGTTGACCGCATCCCTGTAGCATTTTTCAAAAGCTTTGTTTCAATGGCAGAGCTCCAGAAAAAGCCTAAATACACAGCATATGTAAAGAATACTGTGTAAAGTAGATACCTTTGAGAGCCAAAGGTTGTTTTGGTAGTGTTCTGCTGGATGTTAACTGGTGGGTTTGAAGCACAGAGGGGCCTACACAGAGGCAGGAGGCATGAAAGGGCACATGAAGAGAACGATTAGGCATTTGAAACAGGGGAATACTATCGCCGGTATATCGCTTCCAAAAATGTGAAACCTTTGAAGTGTGTTTGAGGCGAGGGAGCAAAGGTGTGTGTTTGAGGCAACAGTGAGTTGGCTTGTCAGGGTGTGTGTGTGGGTGTGTGTGTGTGTGGTGTGTGTGGGTGTGTGTGTGTGTGTGTGTGTGTGTGTGTGTGTGTGTGGTGTGTGTGTGTGTGTGTGTGTGTGTGTGTGTGTGTGTGTGTGTGTGTGTGTGTGTGTGTGTGTGTGTGTGTGTGTGTGTGTGTGTGTGTGTGTGGGTGTTGTGTGTGTGCATGTATATGTTGAAGTCCCTCTTGCCTAACTAAACATACAAAATACAAAACCCAGGTAAATGACATGGCGTCCTCTGCATATGCCCAGTGGCTCTCATTTTTCTTCACAGACTGAGTTCAGAGGGCAAGTTAGACCTGCATATGCTGGACCCCACAGCCAGCCACCTACACACACACACACTATTAGCCTGTGGCTACAGCATTCAAAGAGGTGTGATACTGAAATCCAGAGGCAGAGGGAAGAGTGGGGTTTGCAGGGTCCATGGCAGGGTATTGATCAAGGTTAGTTTAGTGGGAAACGGATCCCTCCCAACAGGGCTGTGCCTGAGGGGCATAAGAGCAACACTCCACTAGGTGTGTGTGTGTGTGTGCTTGCATGTGTGTGTGTGTGCACYTGTCAATGTAATACATCTACATATCGCTAACCGTATGTCTGTGCCTGTGTGCATGTGGCAACGTGTTCGCGCTTCTGTGTGTGTTTCTTGTGTAAGTGTATTTCTACGTGTGTGTGAATACCATGGCTTAAGGATATCCGCTAGTAACTCCAGTCGGTGTCTATTAGATTGAAATAACACTGCTAAAAATGGAAATATCACAGGCTGAGGCAGGTTGGTGGGGTGGACTGATAAAGAGAGAGAACACAGTATACTGTAACATCATGGCAACTGTAATGAGCAGGCAGCTCAGTCATAATTAAGGAGAGGAGACGAGGAAAGAKGGATTTCAAAGACTATTGTTGGCCTGTAGCGCTGTAGTGCTATGAGTAGACTGCGTTGGTCAGGTGTGAGTTATAAAGGGAGAGAAGGAGAATTTACACTCTACTTCATTGAGGAAGTGGGACCACTCAGGGACTTCATGTGTTCTGCAAAACTCAACTCAGCAATGCCAAGTCTGTCTGCTGCAGGAATCTCTCTCTCTTTCCCTATCTTTCTCAAAAAAAACMATTTATGTCTCTCTCAAATATACGCGCACACACACAACACACACCACACACCACCTAGCAGAAACACAGATGTGTAAAAACCTGTCTGCTACACCACTCTGAGCTCTGACCTTCACATTGAAAGTTCCAGCACACACAGGAATACAGTCCTTCTATCAATGAGAGAGGCGAGAGGGAAAGGGGATTGAACAGGCCTCACATATAAACTCGTACACATACAGTAGGCCCACAGGAATCATGGGTATTTGTGTGGTCTTTTTTTTCTTTTGCATAAAATGGTAGTGGGCCGTCAAAAGCAAGAAAGCAGGTAGCCACGTGATGCTCTCTCTCCTTTARTCTGTACATCCATCTCTCTTCTCTCTCCCTCTCTCTGGTCAATCTAATGGATGGTGAATTCCCTGCTTACTCATGCATACCGCTGGCAAATTGTCCTTCTCAGATCGCAGCCCTGCTGCCGTGTGATTTGTGAAAGACGGAGAACGTCGGAGCGACAGGGAGAGTCTCCGGCTCATATTGGATATAGACAAACTAGTCCAAAAGGTGCATTTGAAGAAAATTATATATTTGATGGCTCACAAGCCGGCAGGGCTGGGTGTCCGTGTATGCCTGTGAGAGAGAACGAGACAGACAGACAGACAGAGAGACAGAGAGAAAGAGAGAGACAGGAGAGAGAGAGAGAGAGAGAGAGAGAGAGAGAGAGAGAGAGAGAGAGAGAGAGAGAGAAGAGAGAGAGAGAGAGAGAGAGAGAGAGAGAGAGAGAGAGAGGAAGAGAGGAGAGAGAGAGAGAGAGAGAGAGAGAGAGAGAGAGAGGAGAGAGAGAGAGAGAAGAGAGAGAGAGAGAGAGAGAGAGAGAGAGAGAGAGAGAGAGAGAGAGAGAGAGAGAGATTATAGAAAAGTGAGAGCTGTGACCTTGGTATGAGATGCCTTTCTCAGGATATTGTATGTGTGTGCAAGTGTTTTTGTCATCGTACTACCGATTGGGTATAGAAGAAAAAATACAAACATCCTTCACCTACAGAAGCCCACTATTCTACTCCCAGATGTATAATAGCAGCTCCCTGCTTTTTGCTGGTTTACTGATCCCTTGTCACCCAAACTACACCACACTGTCCAGCTAGTCCCCTGCATGTCATTTGGGTCTGTAATAGGATCCAGAGCACAAAAAAGGAGGAACCGAGATGGAACCCAGATAGAATATTAAATGTTGGATGTATTGTGGGAGACTTCAATCTCAGGTCACTGCAAGCCATTGTTTTACTTCTGTATGTCTATATCTAGAGAAGAGCACTGGCTATTCAAGGTATTAACAGCTTAGAGCGCCCCCCGTTGGTTGTGTGATATCTTCACAGTGTTAGAGCGAATCGGTTGTAGATTATTATTGCCTGGCCCCCAAGATCAGGCATAATAGCCGAACCCATCGGATAGCTGTGAGTGAGAGCAATTAGCAAGTGCTCTTAAGAGAGCTTCTAGAGCTGTTAATGACTGGAGCTACGGGGGAAAACACTCAGCTCTGCTAGCAGTCTAGAATAACAATGAGACAGGATTACACTGAAAAATGCAGTCTGGTTTATCAGCTTCTAACCTGTTGAATGATGGAAGAAAACTCCTAGGTAACAGTGACTGTGAGGAAAGAACAGTGCAAACATACACACAGTAACATACACCCCCAATGGATCACAATCAAATACAGAACACACCCACACAAGCAGAAGCACATCATTTTATCCTGTGTCTGTCTCTCTCCAACACACCCGAATATAAACAAAAACATGCACACATACACACAGGGACAAAACACACACACACGCACACACGTTCACAAAAGAACATGGCTGCACAGTAAAGCTTTCATAAATGAGCCTACTTTAAGGCAAGACGCAAGCTATTAGCCCTTCAAAAAAGAACAAATAAAAAGAAAAGCGAGGAGGGAGAGAAAGGCACAGGCTAATTCAGAACACTAGGTGCAGAATGTGCCAAGTCTGCCTTCCCCTTTCAAAGGAACGACCGCTGCAGCTTTCCAGCCATAAACATCTAGCGGGGAGGTCTGCTTAGGGCCTAGCCACATTAAACATGCTTATTTATAAAGGGATTTTGGCACAAGGACCCAACTTCTCTTTTTTTCCTTTCTTCTCTTGCTCAACCCTGCCTACTTCAAATGTCCTGATCTTTAATCTGGGGGCCAGAGTATGCTAGACAGATTAGGACAGCAGCTACTGACAAGGTTGTTAAATCTCTGCTGGCTGACAAACCTGGCACTGGAGATGCTTAGGAACGATCCTCCAAAGGGCTGCACAGAGGAAGAGTAATGGGGGAAGAGCCGAGAGAGAAGTCACAGTGTCTGGAACGGGAGACCAGCGTTGGGACCTGTTTAATGGGCCCAATCATGTAAAAGGCCTGAGGAAAATCTTGGGATCCACAACGGACTCAGTGTGCCGGTTTGGAATGCCATGTTTTCCATGTAGGATAGCAATGTATTGGATAGGAGGTAGGAATGCAGACGAGAGTGTGGCACTAATATAAGTGTTGAAGTGTGTGTGTGTGTGTGTGTGTGTGTGTGTGTGTGTGTGTGTGTGTGTGTGTGTGTGTGTGTGGTTGTGTGTGTGGTGTGTGTGTGTGTGTGTGTGTGTGTGTGTGTGTGTGTGTGTGTGTGTGTGTGTGTGTGTGTGTGTGTGTGTGTGTGTGTGAGAGGGTGGGTGTTAACAGTATGTGCAGTATGTGCTCCAAGGGGAGTCTCAGAGCGATGGTTCTCAGTGTGAAAGTGTTGATTTCATAACACTTCAGAGCCACGGCTCCAAACTGTCAAACAACACAGCACCAGTCACAATAGACACAGTACATGCATACACAATATGGTGCCCATATGCCTGTGATGACATCCAGATGAGTGGCTTCCAGGCAACTACTGGAACTGCAATGTTGATCCATTTTGGACCAGCCCCTGAGAGAATATAATCTGAGGAGGATTAATTTTGGATCAACCCCTGAGAGAATAGAATCTGAGGAGGATTCATTTTGGATCAACCCCTGAGAGAATAGAATCTGAGGAGGATTCATTTTGGATCAACCCCTGAGAGAATAGAATCTGAGGAGGATTCATTTTGGATCAGTCCCTGAGGGAATAGAATCTGACGAGGATTAATTTTGGATCAGCCCCTGAGAGAACAGAATCTGAGGAGGATTCATTTTCGACCAGCCCCTTGGAGAACAGAATCTGAGGAGGATTCAATTTGGATCTGCGATTTCAGTCAGACTGCAGGGACTGATATAGAAAATGAAACAAAGGTCTGTGAGCCTCCTCTGTGCCTTCCTTCCAGGTTGCCCAACCCTCACCAGTGGTAGATTAGACTGCTTAGCGCTCACTGCAGACTAGCTAATCGCTAGGGGTGTGGGGGTGCTCTCATCCCCCACTCCCTTTTCCTCCTCGACCCCCGATCCCACCCCCACATTGCCCGCAGGGCATCATCACAATGACAGCGGTGACAGTAATCTTGCGGTAACAGTTTGGATGCGTTGTCATTAAGCCGCCACCATGACACTGAGATGATTGCCCTGAAGAGGATGGCCGTAATGCAGGAGCCAGCCAGCCAGGAGGAGAGAAACCATCCCGGGCTAAAAATACTATCACACAATGCATCTCCTAATTGGTTTATGCAGTGCAATGCTGTAGTCGCAGCCCCTATCACATTAACAGCCAAATGACAGACAATGGGCTGTGATGGGTAGAGAGGTGGATGATGGTGGTGCGTCATTCCAGAACAGTGTTCCAAGCACTCTAAGTCATGATTTAACCAACCCCCTAACAAATTATGAGTTATCATCACTTCCTGATTGACTAGGTACAGTACAGGTGCTAGATATATGTCTATGCTAAAGACAATGAAGTGCAATGCCTCTGCGCATGTGTCAGAAACAAAAGTTAAGGATATGGACAACAGAAGTGAGCTAGATTTAAGAACACTGTCTCGAGTTCTGTGCCCTACATCTCCATAAATCCTAATACTGAGTCATTCTGTGTGAAGGAAAGGGAGAGAAAAAAGAAGAGAATAAATGCATTTTCTCTCCCTCTCCTTCCCCTCAGTGTGTCGGTGTGGCCTGACAGGGGAGCAGATGGTGGTTTAAGAAGAGAATTCATGAGCGCCACAATCTTAATGTTGCAGAAAGAAACGAAAAGGACTTGCATCAAACCAACAGACAAACGCACTTGCTAATATTAATGCACTCCTCATTCATCCAATGTGCTTCCTAATTGCTTTTCTGTACACAGTAATATGGCACCTGCTGCTCAACTCCGGCTCACGCGTCAGGAGAGGATAGCGAGAGGGAGGATGGAGGGAGAGAGGATACAGATCTACAACTCAGCAGCTCTCTCTCTCTCTCTGGTGACGGATGCACGGCTGTGGATCACGTGCTGGACCTGTCAACGTTCCTAATTAAAATTGTATACTTACAGCAGGAAGGAGAGGGGACACCACAGGAAAAAAGGAAAGCACTCAGTAAACAGTCAGTTATACGAGTCAGACATAGGGGGAGGAAGAGGAAGACTGAAAGGAAGAGAGAGTAGGAGGAGGCTTCTGCGGAATCAGCCCCGTCTCACACTAGACCTTGTTGCTTCATAGAGACAGAATTCGAGTAAGTGAGACTCTCACTTGTCGAGAGGAGTACTATTGGCCATGCAACGTCACAGAACTCACAYTTGAATTATTGTTTTGGGATATGACCTTCCATGCCCAAACTCAAAATAAAATGTATTACGATCAACAAATAGACAAAAAACGCATTCACATACAGTACCAGTCAAAAGTTTGGACACACCTACTCATTCAAGGGTTTGTCTTTTTTTTATTACTATTTTCGACATTGTAAAATAATAGTGAAGACATCAAAACTATGAAATAACACATATGGAATCATGTGGTAAAGAAAAAAGTGTTAAACAAATCAAAATATATTTCAGATTTGAGATTCTTCAAAGCAGCCACCCGTTGCCTTGATGACAGCTTTGCACACTCTTGGCATTCTCTCAACCAGCTTCATGAGGTAGTCACCTGGAATGCATTTCAATTAACAGGTGTGCCTTGTTCAAAGTTCCTTTGTGGAATTTTTTTCTTTCTTAATGCGTTTGCGCCAATCAGTTGTGTTGTGACAAGGTAGGGGTGGTATACAGAAGATAGCCCTATTTGGTAAAATACCAAGTCAATATTATGGCAAGAAGAGCTCAAATAAGCAACGAGAAATGACAGTCCATCATTACTTGAAGAAATGAAGGTCAGTCAATTCGGAAAATTTCAAGATCTTTGAAAGTTTCTTCAAATGCAGTCGCAAAAACATCAAGCGCTATGATGAAACTGGCTCTCATGAGGACCGCCAGAGGAAAGGAAGACCCAGAGTTACCTCTGATGCAGAGGGTAAATTCATTAGAGTTACCAGCCTCGGATATCTGTAATTACCTGCACCTCAGATTGCAGCCCAAATAAATGCTTCACAGTGTTCAAGTAACAGACACATCTCAACATCAACTGTTCAGAGGAGACTGCGTGAATCAGGCCTTCAAGGTCAAATTGCTGCAAAGAAAGAACTACTAAAGGACACCAATTAGAAAAAGACACTTGTTTGGGGTAAGAAACACGAGCAATGGACATTAGACTGGTGGAAATCTGTCTTTTGGACTGATGAGTCCAAATTTTAGATTTTTGGTTCCAACCACCGTGTCTTTGCGAGAAGCACAGTAGGTGAACTGATGATCTCCGCATTTGTGGTTCCAACCGTGAAGCACGGAGGAGGGGGTGTGATGGTGTGGGGATGCTTTGCCGGTGACACTGCCAGTGATTCAGTTAGAATTCAAGGCACAATTGAACTTTATACGTGTGGTTTCCAAATATCTCTAACCATCGCCCCGGCGTGAGTTTTTTCATGCGTGTGTTGTCAGAATGCTCTCATTGTTCCAAAATGTGATTGTTACGCAACAGGACAGTTAACCGCGCCGCCCTCAAACCAAGGCCCTCTGCCTTCTAATTATCTATAGGCTGTTTCAACTTGTCAATTTAAAATTATTTTCTAACAAGTTTTATTTTCTAACAACAGTTTGAATTGAGGTGTGTTCCGCCTCATCGTTAATTCACATAAGAAGTAGCCCATTTCACTGTTGTGGACAATTTATGTTTGAGGCTTTACTGAGCAGAACAAACTTCTCTCTTCTACGAGAGCCCAAGCGCTTCCCTAGTGTTTCCCGAGATCAAGTCTGAAGACATTGCGCATCTCTAGTCAGAATAGGCCTTGCACCAATGTTTTCCCCCAGCACCTTATCTGGCTGGTGCCCGCATTCCCCTCGTGGTGGTTTTCCTTACAAATTGTACTTTGGACATGTGTGCGTTCCTATCAACGTAAGTATTCACATGTTTTCTATCACTGGTGACAAATCATMCATTCCAATTCTTGCATAGATTGTAATGGACACATATGATGTGTGTAAAATACTTTTTTGAATGTCATACGGATTATGATGAGCTAATGCTATGTGTGGRGCCATGTTTGTCGTCATCATACAATGCATTCTGGTTGTCACGTAAGCAATTGTCAGACCAAAGATGTAATAACAAGGGATAGTTCACTCGACTGACTTATGGTGCTTTCAAGACAACTGTGAACTGTGAAAAAATACTAGGTACAAACATGACGTCAATGATTTTCAGGTCGGAAAGTCGCTCTAGAAAGAGGCACGAGTTCCTGAGTTGGAATTCTGAGTTGGATGACCGTTCAAAACGATTTTTCCCAGTCTGAGCTCGTTTTTATCCAAATCCCAGTTGTCTTGAATCCCAGTTGTCAGAAGTCTGAGATTTCCCAGTTCCCAGTTGTTTTGAACATGGCATCAGATTGTAACTTTGGTACCTCAGGGTTGACAACTTAGACCCCCCTTTCCAGGGGTTTTATTTGTCCTTAGAGTATAAACTTCTCTTGTGTTTGCCCCCCATTTATTGATAAATCCCCCATCATAGTAATATTTCCTGCATCCTATCCCCCCACGATACATTCCCCCATTTCTACACCACATTGACATGAAAACCACCCGCAAATGAAATGAGTCCCCCCAAATCCCCCTGAAATGGTTTCATCCCTGTTTAGCTGGTTAGGCTAGGCAGTAGGCTTGTATTTGGTGTGATGATCTATGAGGTGAACACATTTTATTTGCTTTGTGATTTGTCAAAAAGAGTAAACAACTTTTCAAGTCATGTACTCCAGTTCTTGTATACACTGTKACAAGTACATCGACTATTTGTTATATGCTGAAAAGTGGCTAAACTAAGTTCATATTTTTCAGGTAATGAGCACAGCCATCTTTGACTTTGTTTATTTGCGTCTTATAGTGAATGGCATTCTGGGATTAAGGAGTTTTTGCCAAGTCAAACACAAAAAAACATGGCTGCCCTCATGAGGAATTTAGCTGCTGTTAGCTTAGCTGACACCATTTCTTTTCGAAACAGAATTACATTAGTCTCTTGTGCTCACCAGGGATGTAGTACATTGTAAACTAGTCTAGCTGTTAGGTTGCTAACTTGTGTTAAGTTTCTTGTCACCGCAACATGTTATTTAGACTGGTTTGTGGAACGAGTTTGGCTGTGGATGTGTTCCGTGTGATGCTTGGATGATGAAGTTCGCATTTATCTTTTACAATAAACGGTTAAATTGAGGAATAAAGTTTAAGACCTTTATTTTCATCAGATCCTAAAAATATTCAGATGCTGTTCAGATAACAARGCTGTTGAGACGCGTTTGTTGCATCATACTTTCTGTTGCTACTGTTCCAATCACAAACACGTGATCGTACGTGTCAAAGGGTTAACCAGCATGGCTCCCACAGCATTCGACAGCGATATGCCATCCCATCAATTGAGATGTTTGGGATGAGTTGGACCGCAGAGTGAAGGAKAAGCAGCCAACAAGTGCTCAGCATATGTGGGAACTCCTTCAAGACTGTTGGAAAAGCATTCCAGTCTACTACCTCATGAAGCTGGTTGAGAGAATGCCAAGAGTGTGCAAAGCTGTCATCAAGGCAAAGGGTGGCTGCTTTGAAGAATCTAAAATCTAAAATACATTTTTATTCGTTAAACATTTTTTGGGTTATTACATGATTCCATATGTGTTATTTCATTGTTTTGATGTCTTCACTATTACTCTACAATGTAGAAAATAGTAAAAAATAAAGACAAACCATTGAATGAGCAGGTGTGTCCAAACGTTTGACTTGTACWGTATGTACTGTAGAGTATGTACAGTGAAGAAAGAAGTAAAGGCTTAGCCAAAAGTCATAAAAACACAAAGGCCATTATATGCCACCTTCAAAGCCTTACTCTGATGGCTGCAAGTGATTTTGCAGAAATGTTGGACCCCACTATAAAACTGGCATGCCTACAGCCACTTTTCATTTCTTAGTGTTGGCATGAATACACTGTCAGTTATATTGTTCATACAAGGTTTTATCACAAATTCATAATGACTTACTATGAGGTCAGAGATCTAAGTTTGGTCTAGAGATTAACGTTTATCTTCAGAGGGAAAATGTCCAACCTTGTCTTCAGCAAACCACKCAATTCATCATTCTCTTTTACATTCTTGTTATTAATTGTAATACTCGGGGAATTTTGCAATTGATCACAACAAAATGTAATTGTTTGTAGAGTTCCACCTTGAGAGGACCCGTTTGGGACCAGCGGTACCCCCTATAGCCCTACCATTATCTGCAGACCAGCTGCTGTTAAATGCACTAAATTGTAATATAATGAGCATGTGAATTACAAGCAATTACAGAGTCAAATTGAATAAATCCTTAGAGCAATACATTGTCCTTTCTCTTTACATCATACTTGATTGATGCATATTTTATGGAGATAGTGCATATTATCTTGTATGGAGAAAAATAAAGTTAACTTKAATTTGTTGTTTGATGGATGCCTCAAAATATCCTTTGTATTATAGAGGGAGGTGCATAATGTTAACAGAATGAACATACCGTTTATAACATTAGTATCACTCAAAAGTCTGGATTTGTTGTTCCCTTCTGAGGAATGAATGAACATAATTGCCAATAAAAAAAAAATATATATATATATATACATATATATCATATATGGCTATGAGTAGTACTTAAAAAACACTGCAAAATAAATCTGTGATTRATAACTCCACCAATTAACAACTTCATAGGGGTGTACCCCAAACATAATTCAAATCAATTAAATATATGATGCAGCATAATTATTCTATATTTTGTAAATGAAAAAGGATGACAATCAATAAGAACGAAAATAAAATCATGCAATATCAATCTTAATCAGAAGTGATTTAAATACAGTTGATGGTTGAGGGCTTTACAAAAATGTGTATTATAATAAATACGAGTAATTTCACAGAATATTCTAAATTGCTCATATAAATTAACACCACCCACATAAGAATGAAGTGCTTATCATCATTTTCAATGTTCCAGATTTTCATGAACATGTTTGTATAAAGTAATAACTGTATAATGTCAAACCTTTGTTTTATGAAATCAAGGAATTATCTAAAGCAGTAGTATAGAAGTAGCTATGATTTGCAGTGACATGAATGAAGCCATTGAAAAACTGAAGATTAGCCCCCAAAACTCCTTGGAGTGATTGCCACACACACACACACACACACACACACACACACACACACAACACACACACACACAACACAAATAGAAGATTCTCATTGACGTGTTTGTATCAAGTAATTACTGTATAATGTCATACTTTGTTTTTATCAAATCAAGGTTTACCTAAAGCACTAGACTAAAGGTGCTATGATTTGCTCAATGAAAATAGAGACGGTTGTTGTTACTCCAGGCAAGAGATTACGGAAATTGTTTCCGTTTGAATTACAAAGTTTTAGAGACCGTGTTGTAGTCTAGCTGTTAGTCAAACTGTGCAAAAGAAACAAAGCTCAATGTTACATTTTGACATAATTCCGAGATTTTGGTTAAATGTAGGAATTAGATTAAATGTAGGCGTTCATTCAGATGGTTAAGGTTAGGGTTTGGATTAGGGTTAAAACTAAAAGAAAATTACAAAAAGAGTGTCTAGTACTGGGATTGACCCGCAAAGTTCTGAGACGCGAGCCTACTAGACGGTAACAGGAACTCACATTGCCCCTAGTGGACGGTTGGCAATTGCCATGGAAATAAAAGGCCAAACCATCCCTTAAAACTTCTTGTCAATAGGGGGGCGCTATTTCCACTTTGGAAAAAATCGTGCCCAATTTAAACGGCCTCGTACTCTATTCAAGTTCGTACAATATGCATATTATTATTACTATATTGGATAGAAAACACTCTCAAGTTTCTAAAACTGTTTGAATTATATCTGTGAGTAAAACAGAACTCATTTGGCAGAAACTTCCAGACAGGAAGGAAAAATCTGAAAACGATGCTCTGTTCCAGGGCCTGCCTATTCAATTGCTTAATATTTTTGGATTTGCATGCACTGCATACGCCTTCCACTAGATGTCAACAGGTAGTGGAAGGTGGAATGGGGTGTCTAGCTTGATCTGAGGTCGAACAAAGCTCTTGGAATGACGTGACCACAATTTCCTTTCTCTACCTAGGCGCGGGAAGGACATCAGCATTGGCTTTGAAAAGCATTCGGTATAGACGGTGGATGTCTCCAGCTCTGATTTTATTTGATAGATGTGATAAAACATCATAAAGTAGTTTTTTTCAACCGAGTTGTATCAGTTTATTCAACGTTTATTGCGACTTTTGGCATTTTCTCTTCTTTGCGTCAGGAGAAGATGGGCATGTTCGCGCCACATGGCTAGCTAAGGTTGCTAATTCGACAGGAGAAGAGGACATTCTAAAACCAAACAACGATTTTTATTCTGGACAAAGGACTCCTTGTACAAGATTCTGATGAAGCTCAGCAAAAGTAAGAACCATTTATGATGTTATTTTCGTATTTCTGTGGAAAATGTAGAGTCCTGTTTCCCGCCTTTTTGCGGGCGTGTCTCGCTATAACGTAAGCTGTTTGTTTATGGTAAAATCTAACACAGGCCGTTGCATTAAGAACTAGTGTATCTTTCATTTGCTGTCCAACATGTATTTTTTAGTAAAGTTTTATGATGAGTTCTTTGGTCAGATTAGGTGATGGTCCAAATATCTCCGGAGATTCTGGTGAATCGATGCTACATATTCACAATGTATAACCGGTTTGCAGCTCAAAATATGCACATTTTCGAAAACAAATAAGTGTATTGTATAACCTGTGTTATAGGACTGTCATTCTGATGAAGTTGGTCAAGGTTAGTGATTAATTTTATATATTTTGCTGTTTTTTTGCGATCGCTACCTTTTGCTGCTGATAAATGCATTTGTGTGTTTGGCTGTTGTGGTAAGCTAATATAATGCTCATATTTGTGTTTTCGCTGTAAAACACTTAAAAATCTGAAATATTGGCTGGATTCACAAGATGTTTATCTTTCATTTGCTGTACACCATGTATTTTTCATAAATGTTTTATGATGAGTATTTAGGTATTTCACGTTGCTCTCTGTAATTATTCGGCTGCTTTGGTGATATTTTTGATGGTAGCTGCAATGTAAAACTATGATTTATACCTCAAATATGCACATTTTCGAAAAAACAAAACATAATTTATTGTATAACATGTTATAAGACTGTCATCTGATGAAGTTGTTTCTTGGTTAGTGACTAATTATATCTCTATTTGGTCGGTTTTGTGATTAGCTACCTATGCGGTAGAAAAATTTGTAAAAATATGCGGTTGAGTCTTTTGCTATTGTGGTTAGCTAATAGAATAACATATTGTGTTTTCGCTGTAAAACATTTTAATCGGAAAGATGGCTGGATTCACAAGATGTTTATCTTTCATTTGCTGTATTGGACTTGTGATTTCATGAAAATTATATTATATGATATCCCTGTCGCGTTAGGCTAGGCTATGCTAGTCAGCTTTTTTGATGAGGAGCTCCGGATCCGGGATGGGTAGCAATGAAAGGTTACTCCACACTTCTAAAACCTTGTGAAAGTGACGTCATGTCATATCCCATGTGACGAGTCTTTTGAAATGTGCTTCAAGATTATATAATCAAATTCATGAAAACACAGTCATTTGAATATATATATATATATATATATATACAGTTGAAGTCTGAAGTTTACATACACTTAGGTTGGAGTCATTAAAACTTGTTTTTCAACCACTCCACAAATTTCTTGCTAACAAACTA
Organism: Salvelinus sp. IW2-2015; assembly: GCF_002910315.2. Classification (NCBI taxonomy): domain Eukaryota; kingdom Metazoa; phylum Chordata; class Actinopteri; order Salmoniformes; family Salmonidae; genus Salvelinus; species Salvelinus sp. IW2-2015. The sequence continues at coordinate 36,781,110 of NC_036858.1, read as the reverse complement.
TAGTTTTGGCAAATCGGTTAGGACATCTACTTTGTGCATMACACAAGTAATTTTTCCAGCAATTGGTTTACAGACAGATTATTTAACTTATAATTCACTATATCACAATRCCAGTGTGTCAGAAGTTTACATACACTAAGATGACTGTGCCTTAAAAACAGCTTGGAAAATTCCAGAAAATGATGTCATGGCTTTAGAATCTTCTGATAGGCTAATCGACATCATTTGAGTCAATTGGAGGTGCAACTGTGGATGTATTTCAAGGCCTATCTTCAAACTCAGTGCCTCTTTGCTTGGCATCATGGGAAAATCTAAATKAATCAGCCAAGACCTCAGAAAAACAATTGTAGACCTCCACAATCTGGTTCATCCTTGGGAGCTATTTCCAAATGCCTGAAAGTGTCACGTCTGCACCCGCTCTTCCCCCCTCTGGCGCTTGGGGGCGCCAGGCTGCCCTGCATCACGCACTCCTGCCATCTATTACGCACACCTGCCTTCCCTCGTCACGCGTATCAGCGATATATGTCTCACCTGGACTCATTCATCACCTGTTTATTTCTTCCCCTATATTTGTCAGTTCCCTTGCTCTGTTCCCTGCTACTGCATTCATTGTTTTGTCTTTGTTACCCTTGTGCTGACGATGTTCCTGTCTCGTTCCATGTCCGTTCCTTATTAAATGTTTGACTCCCCGTACCTGCTTCATCTCTCCAGTGTCAATTAATGTGACAGAATGCATCAGCCAACATACGAAGCACCGGGGAGTACTGGCGTTCCGGTTGGTGGTGACATCGGCTCTGGGTCGACGCCGATGGAACCGGGGGTGCCAAGCCAGCTCGTCGGACTTCCACGCAATGGCTGGCTCGAGAGGTTTCCTTGCCCCGGTTGGCTCGGATGGCTCCCATCCTACGTCGGGCCTCAGCCAGATCGTCAGTTCTTGTTCGCCCAGCGAGTTCAGGAGTTTTTTGTTTTGTTGGTGACGTCGGGGTGGATTCCGCCGCCGATTGAACCGGGGGTGCCTAAGCCAGCCCATTGGGCTTCCACGCCCTTGCTGGCTCGAGAGGTTTCCTTGCCTCGGTTGGTTTCCACCCCACGTCACACTCCACCGGATCATCGGGCTTCCTCGCTGCAGTGGGATCGACAGGCGTCTTACCTCAGCCAGATCGTCGGGCTTCCATGTCTCAGCCGGCTCGCCAGGCTCCCACGCTCCTGCCGGTTAGTTGGGCTTCCACGCCCCAACCGGCTTGCCCAGGGCCCATGTCTTGGCCGGTTCACCCAGGTGGTCAAGGTATTGACCATCAGTTACACCAGCTCTGTGCAAAGCTGTCATCAAGYCAAAGGGTAGCTACTTTGAAGAATCTCAAATATAAAATATATTTAGAATTGTTGAAATTTTTTTGGGTTAATACATGATTCCATATCTGTTATTTTATAGTTTTGACATCTTCACTATTATTCTACAATGGAGAAAATAGTAAAAGRAAAGAAAAACCCTTGAAGAGAAGATGTTATCAAACTTTTGACCGGTAGTGTATACAGTGTCTCGCAAAAAGTATTCATCATTTCAGACTGGGACGGAGGATCACCTATCAGCAGGACAATGACCCTAAGCATACTGCTAAAGCAACACTCGAGTGGTTTAAGGGGAAACATTCACATGTCTTGGAATGGCCTAGTCAATCCCAAGACCTCAATCCAATTGAGAATCTGTGGTGTAACTTAAAGATTGCTGTACACCAGCGGAACCCATCCAACTTGAAGGAGCTGGAGCAGTTTTGCCTTGAAGAATGGGCAAAAATCTCAGTGGCTAGATGTGCCAAGCTTATAGAGACATACCCCAAGAGACTTGCAGCTGTAATTGCTCTACAAAGTATTGACTTTGGGGGGGGGGTGAATAGTTATTTACGCTCAAGTTTTCTGTTTTATAGTCGTATTTCTTGTTTGTTTCACAATAAAAAAATATTTTGCATCTTCAAAGTGGTAGGCATGTTGTGTAAATCAAATAATACAAACCCCTAAAGAAATAAAAAATAATCCAGGTTGTAAGGCAACAAATTTGTAAAAAGCCAGGAGGGTGAATACTTTCGCAAACCACTGTATATATATAAAATTGGATTCATTCATACCTGATACCTTTATAAAATATTTGACACTCAAGAAGTAAGACACATTGCAGAAAGTTTGAAAGTCCATTTGAATAAATCTCCTGCAGAATTGTTAGCATGTAGACCGGCAAACTGTCGATAGATATCATATACACTGGTGGGGAGTTGTAGTTAATGTTTGTAACTTTTCGGATTCATGCTTCTTGGAAGTCAAATACGTTTTCATGAATTTGGCGATGCAAATTTGGAGCCCATTCTTTGCCTGCAAAAGACAGTGCATCATTTTCATAGGGTATAACGCCTGAACAGCCCGTAATCCACTGGAGTTGGTGTTCCATTTGCATCAACATGACTGAAGGCTTTGAAACACTGAAGATACGCGCACAGAAAGTCCTTGTAGTGATTCGCACACACAGGCAAACACACACACACCTGTTCTCCTTGGCCATGTGTGTGTCTGAGGTAACTCTGTTGTGCGTGAAATGGAGAGCAGTATGCACCTGAAGGCACGCGTCAACACAGTCCCAAGAGTTGCCATCAGCTAAGGGCCTGAGTAACACAGCTGTTTACACACACACACACACACACACACACACACACACACACACACACACACACACACACACACACACACACACACACACACACACACACACACACACACACACACACACACACACACACACACACACACACACACACACAACAAGGCCCCATCCCCCATCCCCAACCACGTGTAAATATTGGACTATAAATTGTGCCTAACTGTATTATACTTATGGTATAATGTTTATTCCATTCTACATTTACTTTATGTTCATATTCTTATATTTTATAATTTCTTATTGTTGCATTGTCTAGAAGGAACCTGCAAGTAAGCATTTTGTTGAATGGTGTTTTGTTGGACCTTCCTGTTCAAGTGAYCACAGCACAACAAGGTTGTTCAAAACTGTATTCTATACTGCTGCATAAATGATCTGATATGCCAGGGAGATATGTATACTGTAGCTAAGAAAGTAATTTGAATTGTACTTTGTGTAGTAAGCTGTTAGTAGCCCATGTGTCTCACCCTAATAATTTGGTCTATTTTCACCTCTTCATTTCGCCTACTGTTCTGACTTGGTGGTGCACATGTAGCCTATAACTTGTTTTTGAGAAATGTAATGATCGAATATTGTAAGAGCTTTCATTCTCTGCTAATATGCCCCCTTTATTTATCATACGGTTCTGACTTGGTGTACAGGGAGAACACTGTAAGAACGACCCATGTTCTGAATTCTGTTGCTGTACATTTCAATAGTYKTGAACAAATAGTTATATTGACTACGTCCGTCCTAGCTCGCTCATTAATGTTATGATCAGAATTACGGATTTCCCCTTATCCGCTTGTCGTCCCCTTATGCTATAGTTTGTACATCTCAATTGTCAGTAGAAACCATATTTCTTTAAGCAAGTCAGCCATATCAGCTGTTAAAAGCCAGTAAATGAGGCTGAATGAACTGTTTCGCTGCCAAACAAGCCTCAGCTGATAGCCAGGTGTAGCAGTGGCAAGGTGTTGGGACTGCTGTTGGGACTCTGCTGTTGGGACAGCTTTATGTAGGCCCTAACAGTTTGTAGGCACCGTTTGTCACCGTCATAGTGCAATTKATGTATTGTTTGGTGTTGTGTTGTGTAGTGGCTTTGCAGGCATGCATCCCACAATTATTATACTGTATATTTTTTTGAAATCACCACTGCATCGAGGAACTACATCACGGCCTACATCACAACCTTATCCGCTTGAAAAAAAGAATAGTAGCTAGCAAGATGGAGATCACAGAGGTTATTTTTAATGAGTGTGTTTCACAAGTGGATAGTTTGCATCAACTACCTTCCCTAAATCCACTGCAAAGGTTTTGCCTGCAAACTTTGTTTTAGAATCACAATGTCCTGGCATGTCTGCCTCGTGATTTGTTGGGAGAGTTGTCTTTTCCTTATTGAAGTTGCTTAAAGAGTCCATCATTCAAACCAGACCCTAGTCACGGCTGTTGCCTAGGGTCGGGCTTTCAAGACTAATTATTTATCCACTCTCTATCCAGGCTCCCTCATTCATTCAGTCATTCATTACTCACTCCCTCATTTATTCAGTCACACATTACTCACTCCGAGTAGAGTAAAACAACATGGATTTTAGATGAACATTTAGTATTGCATTAATAAAATCAACATCACCAATCAAATCCATCGATGTATGTACATTTCAATACAGGAATAGAGAGACCTCTCAGATGTGTATAGGCACATTGCAATGCCAATGTGTCCCAAACCACACAGAACTCTGTCCTTTCCCCCTGTTTTGAGTAGTGGGGTTATGGCGGGGGAGTGCTTTACGGTTTGTGTATTTTGGAATCAGAAGAAAAAGGCTCCCCTGAATAAATCATCAGCACATTTGCGAGCCATCACCGTCACACACAGGGAGATGAGAGCCGCATTGCCCCAAATATATTCCCTACAATGCTTTTCAACAAGGCAACTAATTAGCAGAAGAAAGGTCAAGTAAATGCAAAGTGTGATTTAGAGAGAGAGAGAGAGAGTCTGGAAAAAAAATTCAAATAAATATCTCACATACATTTAGTCACTTTTTGGACCAATGCCAAAAAGGCATTTTTTTCTCACCACTAMAGCTGCTAGGAGCTTGCAAATGGTGGCTTAATATTTAATGAAATGCTTATGTTGCWGCACCTGGACACGTTCGCTCAGCCGTCCAACCAGGGCCCTCCCAGGAGGGTCATTACCGCAGCCATTTGCAGAGGCCAGAGCCCAGGCCTGGGTGCCAGCCATGATGCCAGTCCTCTGGAATCAACGCTCACTAAAACAGCAGGGGAGGGGGATGCAATGCTGCTGTGACCAGCGCCTGAGATGTGTGTGCGTACGAGAGAGAGAGAGAGAGAGCGAGAGAGAGAGAGGGTGAAGAGGAGAGAGAGTAAAACATGGTGGTGCAGTGTATTCCCAGTGAGTGTGGTAGAAAGTATAGCCCGGGGCTTCTCTCCTGGCATTTAAACACTGCAGTGGTCCAACAGGGGGACATTCAGCATGGTGAAAACAGACTGAAATGTACATACTTGTCAACACAAAAACCCTATTGTATGTGTGAAGATGCCTCCTCTGCAACCTTCGGCATGTATACTGTACACACGGACACTATCAAGCGCACACACACACACACGTAAACACATTATTTTGGGATCAGCGATGAAACATGGGAGTACAAAAGAGCCAAATATCTGATAGGTCATAGAGACAAATTGCACTCATGAGTCCTTCACACACAGACTTACACACACATTCGTGCCCTTTTCCCTGGGATGGCCTGGCTGGGAATAATGCTGCTTTAATGCATCCGTCCACCTCCCGGCTGCCTGAATGTCCGGCCCAGACAGACACACACACTCGTCCCAGGGTAAGTGAACCCCCAGCCTAATGGAGTTTAATTACTCCCACCACATCCATCACAGCTCCAGTAGGAGCCCACAGTTTTTTATCACCACTTTTAGGGGTTATTAGTACAAATACACTGTCACACTGCATTACCAGAGGAGTGCTTAAGGTGCCATCCCTCCCGAACATTCATTAAAATCTCTATCAATATCTATCAGCGCCCCACTCCCATTAGAGAAGACAGAGCAACTCTTCCCCCTCGCCCCAGCCGGCCGCCGACACAGCTCACACCTCTAAAAGTTTTCAGTCCATTTATCGCCCCCCTCTTCCTCTGTTCCACCCATAGCCGGGCGATTGATGGAGACAGAGGCTGGCAAGGACACCYGTGGCAGCGGCTTTAAGAGATCACGTCCTGAGAAACATGGATCAGATGACTACTTTTAGTGGAAGCAAGGCACATTATTCACTCGGCACCTTTACCAACTGGACAAAGGTGAGGGGATTAAGAAAGACCATGCTTTTGCAAAGTTTCTTAAAAAAGGGACAGTTTGCAGTTTTGGAGAAAGAACTAAGTGGGGCATCCATCACATAGTATTGGACACCGATTCACAGTACATTACAGTATCAGAACTGACATTCTGACAGAGTCTAATGGGTCGTTATGGTTAAGGCCTTTGAACAATGTTGGCAGTGTAGTTACTGCCCATATCTGAATGAATGTATAGTGGTTGTACCCTAATAGCTTTCATCAGATAGACAGAGAAGTTGAAAAAGCCTGACACCTGTAAAGTGGCAGCTGTTGTGTACGGGGGTTTATGCCTCTGAATGTTATTTCCAGGTAAACGCACACAGTCTGGGGCCCTAAGTGGCACAATTAGCACCCTTACATGTCTGTTTACGTATAGGAAACACACACCTGGTGCTGTTACCTTGTGGATGTTCCCCTATCATCCTCCTATAAGAAATGCTATCCACCATCCAGATCCAACATCCAACTTTCTGTTCATGTCTGTTCCACTTTCAGCTCTCTGGGTCATCAGCTTGAGTGASTTCCTTAACTTTAGAGAAGAGAAAAGTAGGACTTAAAGTTCAATCGTTTCCCGGTTCAGTCTCCCTCTGACCAGGTAACCATTTTTTTCCTTTTTTTCGGCCACAAGATTCAAATCTATAGGTGAATTCCCCAAGCTCTCGTTATTCTGTTGAGCATATTTTATAATGAAATTAAATGGCAGCGTAATGGACGCTGGAATTTGACCCCTGGTGCTCAGACAATGCAAAGGTCAGGGAAATGTATTTTACTGGCTGTTGAGGAGGGAAGACGGAGAAACATTTAAACTGAGAGATTGAGAAAGAAATATTGCAAACAATCAATCAAAATCATGTAACTTGTACCTCCTTTTTCAACTTCAAGTATTTCACCAGTTGATGTATTTCATATAAGTCAAATATTCATCACTACACTAGATTTACTTGATTTATTTTGCTGTTCATACATTTAATGAGATCTAAATGTAAGTAAATAATATGTTAAATGTACTACATTCTATGTGTTTGGGTCATTTACAGTGAGTTTGAAAAGTATTAAGACAGTGACAATTTGTTTGTTGTTTTGGCTCTGTACTCCAGCACTTTGGATTTGAAATGATACAATAGCAATGAAGTTAAAGTGCATACTGTCAGCTTTGAGGATATTTTCATCCATATCTGGTGAACCATTTAGAAATTACGGCACTTTTTGTACATAGTTCCCCCATTTTGGGGGACCAAAAGTAAAGCGATGCAAATTCACTCGTGTCCATTGAAGTATTTGGTCCAAAATTCCAAGCACGCAATGATTATTCCAAGCTTGTGACGCTACAAACTTGTCGAATGCACGTGCTGTTTATTTTGGTTGTTTTCAGATTATTTTGTACCCATTAAAAATGTATGGTAAATATATATGTTTTTTTTAAATATTTGTATTATTAATTAATGATTTTTGTATTTTTTATTATTTTTATGGAGATTTTATACACAACCATTCATAAATTTCAATCCATAGTTCACTAGAATGTCGGTATGAAAAAAAAAATGCTCTATAGATTATGAATCAGAGGAACAAAAAACACAAGGCATTTTGTCAAAATTGAATCATTTGTGCAAGAAATCCTTAACAGGGTAGATGGAAGAAAATATTTTAAAAATTGTTTCTTCAACTTTTGGGATAACTTTACAATTAAGGTAAACGGTAGTCGTTTTTGGCCATTGCATGGGTTGGTCACTTCCATAGCAATATATTGAATTACAATCACCCTTAATTACTTCATTAACTGCCGATCGTATCCACTTATTGTTGAATTTTTTTATCCAAAAGTTTGAGTCAGTAATTTGTAAACTTAGAAAAGTAGGAACAACCTCATAATATAACAAAGTGTTCTTAATAAGTCCAAGTAACGGATGTGGAATTGCTTTGCAAACCGTCATATATTCTCTCTGAGTAATATTAACCTGAAATTTACCAATGAACTCATCAAACGGCAAAAACTCTCCAGTGTTGTCTAACAAATCACATACAACATTAATACCCTTGTCAAACCAAAGGCCTTTGAAAATGGATTTCCTATTAATTTTAATACTCTATTCCAAATCAATGTTTTGTGGGGGGAAAAATTGTGCATGAATATCATTTTCCAGAAAAATATAATTTGCTGGGTAAACTTAGACAATTTCACAGGTCATTTTGGAGGGTGAAAATCACATTTTATTAGGAATGAATGGTAAATAATGTATTGTGTCATTTTGGAGTTATTTTTATTGTAAATAAGAATAGAATATGTTTCTAAACACTTTTACATGAATGTAGATGCTACCCTGATTCCGGATAGTCCTGAATGAATCGTGAATAATCGTGAATAATGATGAGTGTGAAAGTTAGAGATACACAAACATCATAGCCCCAAGACATGCTAACCTCTCACCATTACAATAATAAGGGAGGTTAGCATTTTAGGGGGTTATGATATTTAAGCCTCTGTAAATATGAATTAGAATGATCATGCCAAGACGAAGAAGAAAGTATGTTTCACTGCACACAAGTCAGAAGGGTCAAAAGACAAACCAATCATGGCCTTTTGGATGATAATAAACTGTATAAGCCGTCTAAGGGCCAAAGAGGAACACATTTTGTGTAGCGTATGAATATAAGCCCAACGTATGTCTCCCACTACAAAGGACTTGAAACATATGCTTGAAGACACGTCTAGTGCGGGTGCATCGGGGGAGAATAGGAAATCTATTTTTTTGTTTTTGGGRGATTGCATTTTTAAATACCCTCCTCTGATCTGAGGCCTACTGCTGAACTCAGCTCAACAATGGACCAGAGTGTGTAGAAAAGAGCAACTGTACACACGGCAGTACTTAAAACACAGACAAAGCCTTATTGTACTGCAATAGGAATATGTTTACAAAGCAATGATATAAAGTGACTTAGAATCCAAATAACTGTAGGTCTGCTTTAAAATGAGATAGAATGCTGATGCTGATGGATAAAAAAAATGGTTCTGCGATCAATTAAACCAACCAGCCAAAACAATCAAATAATGCACTGGATAAATTATGCCATCATACAAAATCTAAGGCTTATTGTCTGGGCATGGTGCCAATGCACAAACACATTGCTACACTTGTTATGCTAAATTGTTTAAATAAGTCTACATATTTCTGGTAGAAATAACACCTTTGCCATTGACACATTTTGTACTGTGTGTGTGTGTGAGAGAGTGCGTGTGCATGTGTGTGTGTGTGTGTGCTTACACATCTCCTCAGGTAGTGTCAGGCAGCTAGGCCACGTCTCAGCTGAGAATTCTGGGAGTGAAAAAGACATGCGAGGAGAGGAAGAGGAGGAGAAGGAGGAGGAGTGAGAACCTCTGGCCACCTGCCACTCATCTGGGCACCTTCCTAAGCAGGGCAGAAAATCAAACACGCTGGGAAAGAATTAAATAAAAGAGAGGAAGAAAAATTATTTCTTATAAATAGCTGGGCTCGCCAGAAGGCAGAGGAAATGAGAGCAGCGAGCGCTGGAGAGGAGCTTGAGCTTGACACGGGGCTTAAAATTGAGAGGGGGCGGAAAGAGGGACCTACTGCGCGAAAATGTCTCCAACCAAAGCACGGATTAGTGTTCCAGCCTCCTCCACTGCCAAGATCCGCCAGAACAACTAATCACCTTCCACAGCTTTTTTCTCTTATTCTCCTTCCCTTCTTTCTCCCCTGCACTTTAAAGTATCATTTCCCCCTCACCGTCATTATGCCTAAAATTAAGCAGAGAATGTTCTGCCAGGGCCGATTAGACACATCAGACTATCTGTGCGCAGTGAGGTACTGCTGCTGCTGAGTGTTAGTCACTGACTGTCTGTCTGCCTGTCTGTCTGTATGCTATGTTAAAAGGCAAGTGTACTGCAACTCCAAACGAATCTACATAGAGGTGTAGCAGATAAATGATCTCTCTCTCCCTCTGTCTTTTCCCCCCTCTCTCCATCCTTCATTTTCTGATGACCTTTCATTCTCTTCCATTTTCCCGTCCATCTCCCTCTATCCCTTCCTCACAATCTATTTCTCCTCGAAATATGGTGGAAGCGATAAGAAATCCTGCAGAAACCAAATAAACAAGTCAAAGTGATCACATAAAGATCAGTTGGCGGATCAGAAAGACAGGAGCGATTATGCCTTCATTCTCCCTGGTCGTTGTAGAGCGTTCCAGAATGTTGGGAGTTAAAGAGTCACTTCATAAACAGATGCCTGGCATGCAATTTCACCGGGGGAGTGTGAATACATTTCAGCTATAAATACTCCCGTCTTTGTATAGGTGCGAGCAAATGTAATTAGACACTGCAACAGAAAACCTACTTGTGTTCCTCTCTGTCTGCATATTTTGTCAACAAATAATGTACTACAAAGGCAGATCGAGCCTGCATATTAATTTACAAAATAACAGTTTGCTGATAAGGCAGAGGCATGTGATAATCAATTAGCTAAATGTTAGACAAAAACCAAGCTGCTTTTTGGCTGTTTGGTGTTTGAGAAGAAAACAAAATGTATACTTCAGCAAAACTCTTTCGGCTCTGAATATGCATTCCACATTAGCCCAGATGAGACCAAAGACAAAGAGGGAAACAGGAGATATATTTGTAATGAGTTAGTTTTGAGGGTTGGTTGACAGTACAAAGAGTTTGTTTTACAGAATGGAAACATGGTGTCTAAATGCACCTGGTATTGCTTGTGTTGTTTCTAAACACACATTGGTGAAAATGAGCTTGCCACATAAATGTGTGTCAGAAAGCAAAAGGATATATTGACAATCAGAAACATTTCAGTAAAAATATTTTGACAAAGGATCGGCCCCCTAAATTTTCGCATAAAATGACATACCCAAATCTAACTGCCTGTAGCTCAGGCCCTGAAGCAAGGATATGCATTTTCTTGGTACTATTTGAAAGGAAACACTTTGACGTTTGTGAAAATGTGAAAGTAATCTAAGAGAATATAACACAATAGATCTGGTAAAAGATAATACAAAGAAAAAACCAACCGTTTTTCTGTATTTTTTTGTACCATCTTTGAAATGCAAGAGAAAGGCCATAATGTATTAGTCCAGCCCAGGTACAATTTAGATTTTGGCCGCTAAATGGCAGCAGTGTATGTGCAGAGTTTCAGACTGATCCAATGAACCATTGGATTTCTGTTCAAAATGTTGTATCAAGACTGCCCAAATGTGCCTAATTGGTTTATTAATAACGTTTCATGTTCAAAACTATGCACTCTCCTCAAACAATAGCATGGTATTCTTTCACTGTAATAGCTACTGTAAATTGGACAGTGCAGTTAGATTAACAAGAATTGAAGCTTTCTGCCATTATCAGATATGTCTATATCCTGGGAAATGTTCTTGTTACTTACAACCTCATGCTAACCGCATTAGCCTACGTTAGCTCAACCGTCCCGCAGGGGACCCACCGATCCTGAATAAGWTTTTAAGGCTAATACACTATATTGGCAGATTTGACATCCTTTTTCCAATCTATTTTTATGTGCAATCCATAGTTGTTTTTCAATACAGTAGGCTAAATAGTTTTCAATATATATCATTTGAGCACAGTTTGATAAGAGTGATAAATCTTTTTAGTTCTACAGTTCCTTCATGATCCTGGAGAGAATGCATTGAGAGACAAATGAAATGATCCCTGCATACTTGCAAATGTCCCATCAAACATGCAAGTAATTTACAATTAAATTCCGTAACAGGAAAGTCTAATTGTACAGCATGACCAACGTAATTGAATTGTTCTACATGTGCAGTACTGTTATGTATTTCCACTGGTGCCAGTATTAGTTTATTGTCTGTGGTAATACAGTAGTTATCTTTCTATTAGTTTGTAATTAGTAGCACTGTATATTATCAGTAGTAGTAATAACATTTAGTATAAGTAATAATACTGATTAGATATATTGACTTACTGCTTCCTAATACCTTTAATAATCATAATAATCATAATTATAACCATAATAAGGAACGTAATTAAAAATATATATATATTGTACATGTTGCCTGATATTTTCTTTGCATGTTCTAGTCAGGACATGCCTGTGGTTTGTAAAATGCCATACTGTACCATTTCTCTCTTGAACTACAGTACCTCCCAATGCCAGGGCACCTTGCCCTCTTCTGGCCAGATATTGAACTACCACTGACCCTGCCACCGTGTTTCCAGCAGGCAGCCCCTGGCAGGGAACAAAGGCAGAGCACTGTGACAAAGAGGGCTATCACTCTCCCCKAAGGAGGGGGGAAGAAGGGAAAGGGGGATACCTAGTCAGTTGTACAACTGAATGCATTCAACTGAAATATGTCTTCCACATTTAACCCAACCCCTCTGAATCAGAGAGGTGCGGGGGGCTTCCTTAATCGACATCCACGGCGCCCGGGGAACAGTGGGTTTACTTCCTTGCTCAGGGGTAGAACAACAGATTTTTACCTTGTCAGCTCGAGGATTCGATCCAGCAACCTTTTGGTTACTGGTCCAACACTCTAACCACTAGGGTAAGAGGTTTCATGATATAGAGGGTTAGTAGTGGAGATGAGGATGGTGGTCCCCTCAGAAGAATGGACTGCGAGAAACAATTTCACTAAGGGGGCGTGTTGATGGACATCAATAACACTATTCTCACCATTATATCCTAACATTCTTTAGCAATCAGACCACAACTGTACCAATCAAAGATCACATCAACTGGACTGCTCTAATCTGAATGTGTTGTGTTTTGTAAAAGCAGACATTTTGGAGAAGACTTGGAGATTTCTCCAATTTCTCAGAGCTTCCATGAACAACAATTGTAAAGATAATGACACATCTTAAATATGAACATCACAAAACCTGAAACTCAGACTAGAAGAGAAATAAAAGCAAGGCAATATAAGGTGGTTCCTTTCACATCCAGACGTCCTTGGCTGAGGCCCAGCCAGGCAGCCGCGATGGTTTCAGGAGGAAGAGAGTAGCACATTTAATTTCCCCTTTGTTTTGATTCGCTTCCACGGCAAGGCAAGGTCTTTCATAATGACACCTGGACTGTGAAGAACTTCATCCCAAGCTTGCTATCTCCGCCATGTGACAATGCAATGCTTTGTTGCCAGGAGGATGGAAGGCGCTTTGAACTGCAGACTGACAGCGCGGGGGAAACCGTTCCAAGCGTAAATGTAAATTATTGTTACTTACACGTTTAACCTGACACCTACAATCCCATTGAGGACCCAGAACAGGAATTCTGACATCATGTTGCCCTCTTTTGGTCGGCATGTGCAACTGCAACTCTCGCCTCACTGCAACATGTCCCTTATTCAAGATTAGATGCCAATAAAATGTATTATAGAATTAACTAAAGCAAGTGACAAATAATTCAGAAAATGTTAATTGTAGATTAAAATTTAAATAAAAGTACAACTTTCAACGTTTTTAGGTAGCTCACTGATAATACATGATAACGAATGATATGATTTTGTTAATCTGAAAATGGACCACAAACACAACAATGGGAAGCATTTTCTTCTACCAATCCCAGAAACTAACACCTGCTAATATTCACACTTCTCTCTATCCCCTTGTGCTTGAGGACAGACTGAGTGCTAATGAACTGACCTCCAAGCAGTAGACAATAAACTATACAGTCAGACCAGCCAAATTCTGATCTGAGATCAGCAACAATTCACCAGCAGCAGTCATATTGGGAGAGGGTTACCAAGGTGATCAAAGAAATCTCAGTCATCTACGCTACACTACAGAGACAGCATGCCCCCTTTCAGCAGGAATTKAAGCCTCTCCCGGAACTGTTTAACATAAATAAAACACTTAAGATAACACACACTGTTTAAATTCCTCAATTTCCCCCTGCTCTCTCTCTCTTTTCTCTGTCTCTACTTTCCTAACCCCCCTCACAGTCTCTCTTCACATTACTTTCCCAACTCACATCCCTCTTTCCTCTCCTCCTGCAGATCCCTCCATCCAGGGCTCACCAGGGCTCCCTCACTCACTCTCCAGCATCCATCTCCTCTCCATCTTCTGCAAAAAGAAACATAAACCCGAACCGTAAGTCTCTCTGTATCCTTTCACACTGTCGCCACACCTATCTGTCTGTTTGACTCCCCTGCTTCCTTCCTTGTCTTCCGCCCCAGTAAGGAGAAGTGGAGAGATGGGCAGTTTTTTTGTTAATCTCCCCCAACTGCAGATCTAAATAAAGATGCTCTTCAAATTCCATTACATGTTAGATAGTCTGGTGCGGTGAAACGATTATCTGTACATGTGATTTAAGCAGCATACAGCAGTGAGATAGGGAAACAAGACAAAGCTTGTTTGGTGACAGGTTTCCCTGTTGAGTATTCCATTGCCTCATGCTAAGTTGTTTAAAAAGACTTGGAATTAATTTTCTGGCTCGTACAATTCAACATACTAACACAGAATTGAAGTGCGTCGCAGAGATTGCCAATAGGCAAACCTCCAAGTCATTTAGTCCAGATGCCTCACAGGCTGAAACGATAAGACTCTCACAGCATATCATTATTGGCATACGTATTATAATTACTTATGTTATTAATTTTGTCTTAAATATGAGGATAATATGATATGTAATTCAACCCCTATCGAAGAGAGGGAAAATAAGATCACCACAAATGCATCTCTTATGAAAATCAATTCCAAGTGAATATTCCGATATCGCCCAACCACTGCCCTGTGGTTTCCTCATGCATATCAACCAATCATTTTCTGCATTCATCTGGAAAAATATATAAATATATCAACATATTTCACAGTGCTGTCTGACAAAAAAACGATATGGATTTGTATTTCCTTGCAAACTATTTTAATAAAAAGCTATTGATCAGTGATCGAGTGGCTAGCCCATGGGCCCGGTGCACAGACCCCAGTGAGTCTAGATCATTATGTCCTCAACTGCTGGGTTCATTCACACAGATTTGGTCAATAATGGTCTGGCAAGCTTCAGGCTCGGTTATCGCGATGACTCCACAGTGTTCTCAGCTCTGACTGAAGGCCCTGTTCAATCGAAAACCATTACAGTGTGTATGACTAACCTAGGTAACATTGCATTTATGCAACAAGACAGCATCTGCTTTCAACGAATAATACCTGGCATTATGAATGCATTTTTTAAAACTTGGATTAACTAGATTTCCTGGTTACCGTTTTTGATTGAACAGGGCACTCAGTTTCACGCGACAAAAAATTTGTCCGATAGGTGAGTACATAGAGCTAAAACTTTTCACTACTCTATCAGGCCTATGGTTAAACCGTAGCATACTACAAAGACAAATCCACAAAACAGACACACAAAGTAAAATGCATGCGCATCCCTATTCTGAAAGAATGGCTTCTGATTTAATATAGACTGTGAAAGCTATTGGAAGGCGCACACACACACGCCACACTCACGCACGCACACACACACACACACACACACACACACACACACACACACACACACACACACACACACACACACACACACACACACACACACACACACACGTTTGAGTAAGTATCAAAGCCCGGGCCAACCAAGACAGTTTTAATTATCAGGTACCATCCTTCTGCTATGATTTCAATTTTAGCAAAACGTGGTAATGATATTCAAAATGCCTGCTGGCAACGACACTTTCTCTCCTGTCTTTTCTTTTCTTTCGATGAAAATGTGAATACTTCAGTTTATAGCCTTATTTATCCTCCACTTACTTTGTAAAATCTTTATTCTAGTGAACATATCTTTTAAAAGAGAGATTCGCTGGAGAAATGGCAATAATGGTTTTGAGGGGGATCAATGCAGAATGTATTAGTCTGCACTACAGAGACCGGCTTTAATAATAAAATAATTTATCCATTAAAGTGAACCTTCGTCTGTGCCAGAATAGYAGAGGTTGGTCCACTCTTCACGTGGCTATATGTGGAGAATCACTATATTTTTACTGAGAGACAGATTAATGACAGTTTATTGGAAATTAAGCACACTCATTACTTTACAAAAATAATTTATAAACCAATATCTTTCCTTGGATAACTTGAAGTTTACGAAGGTGAAATACAAAGGGATACCATGCAGAATGAACTTGAAAATAAATTATGAATCTGTTTGAAGTACATCTAAAAGCCATCTCTCCCCGGTGCAGCTATTTACAAGACATGTGGAAAATTACATTGGAAATAAGGCATTTGAGGTCGTTCCACCRCAAAAAGCACAAGAAACAGGATTTCGACACCCATCACTTCAAATTGTCCTGAAATCGTTTCTGTTGTTAGAAACAGATACGTTTAGCATTCCTGTGAGATTATGTCATTGAAATATAATTTTATCTCTGAGAAATGAAGTTAATTGATTGCATTCTAATCTTATCTATTTCTAAGTGCAGAAATATTTCAGAACAATCTGTGGCTTGCTGAAATGTCATGGAATTACGCTTTGATCGATTTATGAGCTTACACAGTATAGTTCATGTTTACATGATGGCTTCYTGATTATTGTTACGTTGTAACCTAATATTTAAAAAGACAAAGACTACTGACACATTGTTTTCCTTGGTCAGTAGTGCTGAAGATAAGTGCTACGCTACTGTATCACTGGGCATGGCAAACCTAGCGTAGCCTACCGGCTAGATGACTGTAATCAACAATGAGGGGTGGAGGATACATAACAAGAACACTTCACAGTGTGTATAACAAGCACACTTCACTAATCAAATCAAGTGGACTTTCTATATCTACACACTGCATTTTCTCGCCTTTTTCATATGGGTACCTCTTGATTATTTAATTGTATTGATATTAATAGATATTACATCTGCTGTATGTTTTGGGGGATGTGTACATCTTAGCCTTTAGAGCACATAATGAGAGAGAGAAACGCTGACTGCTGGGAAATGGTTTTACCATAGATTGTTTGTCATGTGAATCCGTCCATAATCCATATAATGTTGTCACAGGCTCTGTGACAAGCTACATCCGTTTGCTGTAGCGGTGCCAATTGCCCTGTTTGATATCAGAGAAGTTAGCATATTGCTCCACGCTTCTGTACAGATAACCACTAAACACTAACCACCCTCCTACTGTACGTCCATCAGTCAGCTGTGAGCAGTGGGCTTTAAACAACATTCACACTCAAGTTTGCAGGTTGACTGATACAGTAGATTAAAGATATGCACAAACACATGCATGCATGTGCACAAACACGCACATGAACGTGACACTCGCACACACACAGCACTCACCACTCTCTTCTCACACCACACACACACACACACACACCAACACAACACACACACACACACACACACACACACACACACACACACACACCACACACACACACACACACACACACACACACACACACAACACACACACACACACACACACACACACACACACACACACACACACCATCCTCTCTCACTGTTTCTTTCCCTGTTGGACACACACGTATTTAAACAGACACACACAACCCTGATTTCTCCCCTAACGTTTTGTAGGTACTGTAGGTTCCCTGCTGCAACTAAACACTGGTGATATCGATTTGTTCCTAAGCCTCCACCAGGCTGATCAAGCCCCCCGTTCCCCTCTGATATTTACCCTCCCAGGGATAACCCCCTCCCAACCATACAGGCCTCCCTAGCCCACATGACATCCAGGGAGAAAAGTCAATTATACACATCGTGCTTGGTCTCCCCGTGGGGGAAAGGAACCCACACTTTCTAATCCGATCAATTCATGTCAGACAGCTGGCTGGATTCAGCCCTATCTCTGAGCCCTGTAATCCAGGCTAAGACTTCACACTCAACGCCGCTCCACCTCAGCTCACCACACATCGGTGATACAGCAAATTAGAGTAAACACATACAGACGCACGGTAATAAACGCACATGTAAACATGGAATAAATGCACATGAAAACATGGAAACACACACACCCACACAAACAGACTTGTGCACAGTCAAAGAAACAAACAAGAACATACATTCACTTAGTTTCTAAACTTCAGTGTGAATGCCAAAATCATTTATTTGTATTTTTTTAATTAAACCTTTATTTAACTAGGCAAGTCAGTAAAGAACAAATTCTTATTTACAATGATGGCCTAAACCAACCAAACCCGGATGACGCTGGGCCAATTGTGCACTGCCTATGGGACTCCCAGTCACATCCATTTGTGATACAGCCTGGAAACGAACCAGGGTGTCTGTAGTAACGCCTCAAGCACTGATATGCAGTGCCTTAGACCGCTTGCCACTGGGGAGTGCAGTGGCCAGAACAAGGCTAGAACAAGCAACAGAAAAAGCATGAAACCACACAGAAAGTCTTTATAATTATTTATTGAGATTCCTCCAAGTTAAGAACTAAAACGGAGCTTTTAAAAACAGCCGTGTCATTTGATATGTCAGATAATCAGAACTCATATTATAGTACTTGGCAGCCCGCCCTACTGCAGCATATGACATCTGACTCTTTGGCTTAAAGTTGGGTCCAGAGAGCAGTTTAGTAGTGCTCAACACATCTATCAGACTGTTGCCCAGTCCTGTCAGTGCTCACAGTAAATCAAGAGGAAGTGTGTGTATGTGTTCGTTCATGTGCCCCATGTAAGACTCTCATAAAGGGGGCTAAATAAGACGTACGGACCAGGGTCAGACTCTGGCACCCTGGGTTTGCCTGGTCAGTACTGAGGCTCACTTCGTTACTTAAAATATGGAACTAAGGCACCGGTGTGGGACCATTCAAATAAAGTACAGCAGGGATATTCATCTAGATTCAGCCGCATGCCGATTTTCACTTGAACGGATGGTCAGGTGGCCGAAACATAATTACAAATCATTTGGAGACTGCAAATTGACTGCAAGAAGCCCAAACAGATATTTGACTAAAACATTATCATTTCAAACCTTGCTTACATTTGTATATGATCAGCATCTCTCTATTACGTGTGGGAATACTTTGGAACAGATTTCAAAAATCAAAATCACTTGGAGCTGATTTGCTGGTGTTTGCGCAGAAAACTTAGCGGGGCCAAATAAAATCACCCGCAGGCGAAATTCGGCCCGCGGGGAACCAGTTGGGGAACCCTGTGGTACGGTCTCTCTTTTCTGAGGTAAGGGACTACAACACTGTTTTCCCTACAAACTCTCACAGTATCACGTCAGAATTAGACATTCATCCATGTTTCTCAAACATCACATTTCGAAGTTGTTCCAAATGTCACATTTCAAGTTGTTAAGTTTAGGCATTAACTCTGAATTTTTAAGGTTAGGGTTAAGGTTAGGTTAGGGTTAAGGTTAGGGTTTAAAACAACCTTCTATCGCGATTCGAGCAACTTTTGGAATCAGAGGCCATCCCCTTCCACAACACCCTAGCAAACCGAATCCTACTTGAACGTAAAAGTGCTCACTGTTGCCCCTAATGGCCAGTGTCTATGTCATTTCCCAACATCCTCAGACATGGATGGACGTCAAATACTGACTTATATCACGAGTGACCTGCCTGTGTTTCTCCCACTTGATAGGTAACTCCTGTGTCCTTCATTCTATCTATTATACTTTATCCTCTCTTGAAAATAACAGGTTCACACTTTGCACTGATCAAATGTTTAGTAACTCAGARCATATGGATCTAGGCTAAATTACTCAGTGTAATTGTCTAGCATGGATTTCTAAAAAGCCTTTACAACAGAACACATCTTGGCAACAACAAAAAAAGAAGTTGAAAGACCAGGGTAGCTGGATGGGGGGGTCCGATAATATAATTAAGAAATAAGGCCAGAGTAGGTGTGGTATAAGGCCAATATACCATGGCTAAGGGCTGTTCTTGCGCATGACGCAATGCGGAGTGCCTGGATACAGCCATTAGCCGTAATATACTGGCCATGTACCACAAACCCCCCGAGGTGCCTTATCGCTATTATAAACTGTTTACCAATGTAATTAGAATAGTAAATCATATTTTTTTTCATACCCATGATATAACAGTCTGACATACCGCTGATGTCAGCCAATCAGCATTCAGGTCTCAAACCACCCAGTTTATAATTAAGCAATAAGGCCCGAAGGGGAGTGGTAAAATGGCCAATGTACCCCAGCTAAGGGCTGTACTTATGCACGTCACAAAGTGGAGTACCTGGATGCAGCCCTTAGCCGTGGTATAGTGGCCATATACCACAAACCCCAGAGGTGCCTTATTGCTATTACCAATGTAATTAGAGCAGTAGAAAAATGTTTTTGTCATACCCATGGTATGATAAACGTCTGATATACCACGGCTGTCAGCCAATCAGCATTCACCCAAAAAGCTGACATACAATGGCAACAAAAATGTGATATGTGAGATGAAAGTATAAATGACATACGTGGTAAGTGGTCAAATAAATGATAAACAGGTTATACCAGCAATCACACCAGCATTCAAAAGATTAACTCAAATAGAGTAAACCAAATGCAACCTACATTTTAGACAGTAACTTTTGTTTACATTTATAGTAGTTATGCCCATTTCAGCTCTTGCACAAGAATATGTCCTATATATTATCATTCAGAACACAAAGAGAGAAATAAAGAGGAGAGAGAGTGTGTTGGACCAGGCACCACTGCTCATGTCTTGCCTCAAAGGGATCTGTACGAATGAGCAAGAGAGAGCGAGAGAGAGAGAGGAAGAGAGAGAAGGAGAGAGAGAAGCGAGAGAGAAAAGAGAGAGAGAGAGAGAGAGAGAGAGAGAGAGAGAGAGAGAGAGAGAGAGAGAGAGAGAGAGAGAGAGAGAGGAGAGAGAGAGAAGGAGAGAGAGAGAGAGGGGAGGGGGCAAAAAAGCTGGGTGCAGGACCCACTCACTGTAGTTCCAGCCAATTACATTCCAGAGAAGTGACCATGGCCAGCAATAAACAAAGCACAATAGATCATTTATCTCAGAGTGGAGCCCTGCGCTGGAGGCTGCGGAAGGAAGGACGGAACGAGAGAGAAAAGCGAGAGTGAGACAGCACTGTCTATGCACAAGCTCCGGCTACTCTCCAACGCTCAATTGTTTAAGCCTTTTTTCTTTTTGAATGCTATTAAGCCAGCCGTGTTGCATGACTGCTGCACTTTGCACATGATGGAGAGAGGACAGAGAGAGAGAGAGAGAGAGAGAGAGAGAGAGAGAGAAGAGAGGAGGAGAGAGAGAAGAGAGAGAGAGAGAGAGAGAGAGAGAGAGAGGGAGAATATCGCTTCCTTCAGCACCGAGTGTGTGTGCCAGGGCTTCTCCTGAAAAGCCTCTTTTGCTGAAATCGCCTTAAATTGTTCCCTCGCATTCCCCAAACAATAAAAGACATTTAACACTCACCCGTTTCACTGAGACAGGAACCTTCAGCCATTAGAGCGTGGCATCAAAACACACAAGCCCACATACTCCTCCACAAAGATGTGTAAACAGCACCAGTAAGGTCTCTCTTTGTTTGGGTTTTCTAGCCTCGGTAGGTCTCTCCGTTCGCTGCTGCCTGCTGGGTTTTACAGCTTTGAAGCAGGTGGATGACAAAATATCAATCTCTCCAGGCACATTGTGTATCATGCACAGTTGACACACTCCTCTCACAAGCCCATATATAATCACAAACTGCAATACAGTCATCTTGGCTGGAGGGATAAATATTTGCTTAAAGGGAGCTAAGCCACAAACCTGCATATAGCAGCACGGCAATAAGGTGGCTTTTGTAGTAATCATGGTTTGATTGAATTTGAATAGGAATACAGTAAAGGGGATTCATGCCACATGTTGTGACAATGCATATGTAAATTGATACAGAGACAGATGTTCTATTGGCTGATGGATGTCATATTATATGAATATGAATGATACTGGTAGAATAATTATGTGACAGTGTGATTGTTTAGTTGTCAATGTAGTGTAGTCTAAAATCAGATGTAGATGAAAGAGTAACGCAATGTCGATAGCCATCTCAAAGGAAAACATGCTATGTACTCTAGTTGGGTGCTGTTACTGTTTATATTTAGGTGCAGGAGCTACACAATACTTTTGAGCTAATATTCTGTAAGAGGAACAGGTGCTCAAGCAATAGAACATTTGAGGTGCTGGTACTTAGCTCCTGCCAAGTCAAGCACTGACGTTATCTGAGGTTGGGAGTTGGGACTCAAGGTGGGGGGCATCAGGGGTCAACTACAGATGTTACCTGTAAAATAGTATAGAATAGAACAGAATATAATTTTTTTTGAAACTTATGTTTACAAAATGATCAGCAATACTTGTATGTTACCATGTCATCCCTGTACCTTTCATATTGTCTTTTTAATGAATAAAAAAGGAATATCCACTGTAAATACCTCCACACATTTTGCTTAGCTGACATTGACTAGTTCTGCCTTCCAAAGATCCTTAGCTACTACTTTGATATATTCTTGGACCGTGAAATTCATTTTTTTGTACATAAAAAGCTAATTTGAGGATAACCTAATAACATTACAGGGAAGGCTATCTAGTCAGCAACATCCATSAACCATTCAATACTTTGTAAAGATTTAAGTAATCTTGTCTTCAGGAGATTTTATTAGCTATTTACTTCATTTAGTCTGATCAGTGGAACAATTCTCATTCTTAACAATGGGCTTAGATATGTGGTAACTCTTGTGCTTGTCAGCAAGAAGACTACTGTTATTCCCCAAACATTTAATAATCCACTTCTTCCCAATATTGCGACTGTAATCACATATTTGAAATCTGATATGCCTACTGATATGTCTTTGCAAATTAATTATATGAGGCTATATATTATTACTGCCATTCATGGACAGTTTTTGCATAAGTCATACAAATAAGCATTGGATATAAAATGCTCCAAGCCTCAGATATAATTTTTGACATTTTAGTATTGTTTATCACAACTCATAAACGCATCACATTTTGTTTATGTAGAGTATGATGATGGCAAGGATCTTCAACTAGTAGGCATAAACCACCTGAATATTGATATTCATTACTTTTTTCTTGAAGAATGGGTGATTTTGAGAAATTCWTTGTTATAACAAGAACATTTTCAAACACTCGGCACTTGGGAAACATAGATCACGGGTGACCAACCCTCCCGGAGAGCCAGCAGGATTTTCTTCCAGCCCTATTTTAAAGACAAAATACAAAATGTTTGTGTTCRCACCTAGAAAGCAGTCTATGCTCAAGGAGACAGCAATCTATGATTTGATTACCCACTGCCATCYACCATTAATATTTCCGGTGCAGAGCCTTGGTGTAATGATAATACTCCCCGACTCGTGTCGCATACAACTTTCTACCTGAGAACAGGGATCATTCCCTGCTTCCAACCTTCCCATTTGCCTGTCTCCCCATCGAATTTCATTACTGTCTGAATAGTGTTAAATCACCTAAAAAAATAGGTCCCAAAAAATATTAGCATACTTTAAATTTCATCCCCCCCAAAATCTCAAAGTAACAAAGTTGTCAAACTTTGAGTGTTAATTTAATGTTCAAGGCATCCTGAATGCACCTGACAGGTGTAGTTTTTTCTTACATTTTTTTCACCCTGGTTATAGGCCCGCCAAAGCCATGTCAAGAATTTCAGGAAATTAGCATACCAAAAAAATCCCACACCCCCCCGGCTAGGGGTGGTGGAGCCAATGACATTCAAGATAGTACATCTCACTCCAAGCCATCTTCAAAAGTTGGCAGCCCTGCATTTGCAGTCAAAGTTGCAAATTAGGCTACTTCAAATAGTACTCAAAACACTGCTTAGTTGGCTACTGGCTAATCAAGTTTTGCAATTCAAACCATAGCCTTATGACGTGTTACACTACTATTTTCCTAGAAAAACAATCAGCTGGCTAGCTACTCAACCAAAATGAAGATGGTTTTCAGCTTGTGACACAAAAGCAAAGCATGTATTTCCGAAATACCTTTGCCTCAAACGCAATGTTTGCTTTCTTAGTTTAATGTTCTTGAAGTGTAGACACGTTCAAGTGGTAGGAACGTGAGTAAGCAGCMGCACACTTGAACGTTTTTTACATGCTAGCATGGTCAGCTAACTATGTTGTTAACATTAGACCACCACACAGCTGACTTCGAACTGTCAAGGATGGAGAGTTTGATTGTGAAAGAGAGACCGCTGTTGTTACCACTCAACAAGGAGAAAACTGTCTGATGGATTTGTCATGGTTCAGGTGGGACAAACATGTTATGGTTTCTGAGCTTGCTACTTCTCTACAATCAAGCCAAGAGATCATATATCTTTGATATTATTTTGTAGTGTTGGCTGTGTAGTAGCCGCGTGCCCTTGCATTGATTCTTGGACAGTCAGCTGTTTATGTAGACAGCATCAGCGAATTTGTGGTTAAGTTAATTACATGCTACGTTGCCAGAAGAACAAACCATTTTGTTAACAGATCTCATGGTAATGTGTATGTTTTGAAGATGATCTGATGGCCTATTTGATCTACTTTTGTTGCTGTTTTATTTTAAGTGAGAGACTTCAGAACGAGAATACTGCTTCCACCAGATCATCAACTTAACCTATCTGAGTACAAGTCCCCTTTATTCTATTTTGTGTGTGTCAGAGAGATACAGACACAACAAGGAATGGTCTGTCAGTGTCAGTCCCTCCTGTCTGTCTTTGTTTGTCTGTCTCTCTGTCTCTCTCTATCTCTGACAGACTGGCGCAGAGGAATGGTGGTGTCAAACTTAATGATACATGTTGCTTGTCTTCGTTGGTACCCTGAATGAATTATATTGTACTCTAGTCCCCTGGATCAAATGGAATCAATGATTTATTACATATCGTTCTGCATTGCAGGCTTCAATGCTGCTGGCAGCTGAAACAGGTATTGCGTGGATATGTGCATATAGTAAAATAGGTAAGACAAACAGGGCAATCTACACTAACACTTTAACTCTACCAATTGAGAGACCATATTCTTTCAGATGAAGATGTTTCCACCAGTAGGTGGACTGGACTGTTTAGTGGTTAGTGGACTGTACATTGCTGTGTTTGACTTGCTTGTTAAAAAAGTAGTTTCCACTGCTTAATTAACATTGCCTTAGAAATGTCCCTATTTGTTATGTGGTCCCCTCTTGGTTGTTGGGATTAGATTAATATTTCACCCTGGGCTGTAAAGTTCATTATGTTCACAGGCTTTAAGCTATTATTAATTATTAAACCTAGTGACAGGCTCCATTAATCAAAACCTTGGCCTTGATTTAAACGGCTCCTTCAAGTTGGTTTGTTGGAAGACACTACAGTATCACTAAATTMTCTAGCTATTTAGGGATGTCTCTTTTCTCATTGTTTTTGTCTTTTCACAGAGATGACATCACTCGCCTGATCTAGTCAGCTTTGTTTTGGAGCTGAAGACTGTCCTGGTAAGAGCATCTGRTGTTGCCTCAGATTGATATTGACATATTCCTAAATGTCATAATAATACATACAGTACTGAAATGCTGGTGATTGAATGTAAACAGGAAGTGTTCTATGTTCCAGGAAGTGGCCCTGAAGAGCATGCTGGAGTGTCGCTCCATACCCCCTCCACAGTACTACTCTCAGCTCATCACTGAGATGGAGAACCTAGGGTTGGGAAAAGTATGTACTGGAGCAAGTAAGACTAGGGACAGGAGTTTTTCTTTACTACGTGACCTGACCAGGAACAWCTCTGGTCGCTAGTCACAGAGTCTACAAATATGACCTGAAGTATTTCCTAGTGAGATCTATAAGACCAGCCTGTGACAAATTATTACCTTACAGCTACTCTACCATCAATATAAAGAAAGGCTTTGGACAATATTGTACTGTATTAATAACTGACTCAGGGTTTGCATAAGGTGATTGAGGTGCTTAAAGTACTTGAATTTGTCACTCTGAAATTCAAGTAGTGGAATACCTTGAAAATCAGACATTTTCTCAAGTTGGTCCTTGAAAAGAGGAGAACAGAAAGTGATCAAATATGTTAAAATGAAAAATGTATGTCTTACAAATTAATTTCCATACTTATCCCATTTCCAGGCAGACTACCAAGGTTTTATTTCCTCACGTGTTTCGCGCTCTGGTCGCCAGGTGAGCTCGCTCATTCCACCCACACTGCCACTCAGCCAGGCAGGTACAGAACTGACTGATTAGGCGCCGCCAAACATCACATCGATAGCTAAAACGCCAGGAAAATGTAGATTCAATCCTTGATGGTTATGAAGGGGTTTTTCCAGACCCATCCAGGGATGTAGTGGAGGGTAAACACACTCAAACGCCAWTTACGCACCATTTTATTTGTGAAATAGTATTTACTCACCTTTTTATTTTGATAATGATCATTTACCTACTTATTATTGCGTACCCAGTGTTGATCAAAGCTCAGAAGGCTTCTTGATCTGAGTTCTAATTGTGCCTACCTCTGAACGAGTGGAATCATGAATGATTCATGTATAATCGTTATGTTCGCCTGCTCCCCCAGATTTGCCATGTCAGTCGAGCATTCATTCACCACTATGCCCAACGGGAAACTCCGCCGACAAGCTCCCACCCTCATCAGACCGTGAGGCTGTCTGAGACTCCGTCCCATTCATCATCCACGGCCGGACATCCTCAGCCATTGCACCAGCTGCCATCATCTGCAGTTCTACTATAAGAAACATCTTGGTTCCCATGGTAAAAACCCCATGCTATCCTGGAGCACGAGTACAAGACACTACAAGGCTGCTTCCAACCATTCTATGTCAGCTACTGGAAACTGACACTGTCGTAGA
The DNA here is from genome assembly GCF_002910315.2 of Salvelinus sp. IW2-2015. Classification (NCBI taxonomy): domain Eukaryota; kingdom Metazoa; phylum Chordata; class Actinopteri; order Salmoniformes; family Salmonidae; genus Salvelinus; species Salvelinus sp. IW2-2015. Next base: position 36,754,307 of record NC_036858.1, on the reverse strand, counting down.
CCATGTGAGATCAAACGACATCAGGGGGGCTATCTTGGAACTTCGCAAGATTGATTTAAAGAACTGATTCTAGCACTGAAAGATTACAAAAAGTGGGCAATTATTTAAGGTCTGGTACCATCATTGGGCCGAAGGTGTGAAAGGAACAGCAMGCCACTGGCATTACACACCTGGCTAAAATATTACTTTAGCTCTGTTGGAATCACTTGTATAGATAACTTCGACACCTTCTGGAAACCGAATATGCTCTACAGGAATGACGGAGTCTATCCAAATCATTTTGGCTCCTGGACTCCTGTTCACGCATTTCAAGGCTGCTTTGAGACATTGACTTATCAATGACCCAAGACCAGCTCAGTTAATCCCTACCATTGTGTCACTGAGTTGTCATAATGCTGTGCAAATGTACATTATCCCAGGGACGTTGGCAGACACAATTTAAGTAACTTAATGTATTTCCCCCTAACTGCCCTGAATGCTTCTGTTGATCCTACAGCCATTGTATGCAGTAATCGTGTGCCTATGAACCAGAGTTATACTGTTTGCACTGAGGCGGTGTTCTCTGTGTGTAGCTCACCCTACGCTATCAGCTATGAGCATGTCTACTTCTGATAAGCTTCCCAGTAAAGCAATACAAATAATCAAGCATCCCAGAAAAGTTATAAAAATAGCCCACATTAACATGTGTAGCCTAAGAAACAAGGTTTGTGAAATCAATAACTTACTAGTTACAGATGACATTCATATTCTGACTATCTCTGAAACTCACTTAGATAATACATTTGATGATACAGTTGTAGCAATACATGGTTATAAGATCTACAGAAAATGCTGAAATGTCAATGGGGGCAATGTTGCAGTCTATATTCAGAACCACATTCCTGTAAAGCTTAAAGAGGATCTCATGTTAAATACTGTTGAAGTAATATGGCTACAGGTTCATCTGCCCCACCTAAAGCCCATTCTTTTGGGAAGCTGCTATAGACCACCAAGTGCCAACAGTCAGTATCTGGATAACATGTGTGAAATGCTTGATAATGTATGTGATCTCAAGATATATATATTTTCTGGATGACCTAAATATGGACTGGCTTTCATCAAGCTGACCACTCAAGAAAAAGCTTCAAACAGTAACCAGTGACTGCAACGTGGTTCAGGTTATCAGTCAACCTACCAMGGTAATTACAAACAGCATAGGTATTGATCACARCTTTACTAATGCTTCGGAATTTTGCTTTAAAGAAGTATTCATATCCATCGGATGTGGTGATCACAATATAGTAGCCATATCTAGGAAAACCAAAGTTACAAAGGCTGAGCCTAATATCGTGTATAAGAGGTCATACAATATGTTTGTAGAGATTTTTATGTTTATGATTTATGAAATTGCTTATTCCAGCTACTAATAAGCATGCACCCGTTAAGAACATGACTGTAAAAACGGTTAAATCCCCTTGGATTGATGAGAAATGTAAAAATGGTATAGTTAAGAGGGATGAGGCAAAAGGTATGGCAAATAAGTCTGACTGCACAACCGATTAACAAACGTACTGCAAATTGAGAAATCATGTGACTAAACTGAATAAAATGAAGAAGAAACTATACTATGAAATATAGATACATTATATAAAGAATGATGGTAAAAAGCATTGGAGCACCTTAAATTAGTTTTTTGGAGAAATAGCTACCTCAGCTCCATCATTCATTGATTCAGATGGCTCATTCATCTCAAAACCCACTGATATTACCAACTAATTTAATTATATTTTCATTGGCAAGATTATCAAACTTAGGCAGGACATGCCAACAGCAAACACAGACACTACACATCCAAGTTTAACTGACAAAATTATGCAATTTTGAATTCCATAAAGTGCGTGTGGAAAAGGTGAAAATGATTGTTGTCTATCAACAATGACAAGCCACTGGGGTTTGACAACTTGGATGGAAAATTACTGAGGATAATAGCGATGATATTTCCACTCTTATTTGCCATATCTTCAATCTAAGCCTACTAGAAGGTGTGTGCCCTCAGGTCTGGAGGGAAGCAAAAGTTGTTCCACTACCGAAAAATAGTAAAGCACCCTTTACTGGCTCAAACAGTCGACCAATCAACCTTTTACCAACCCTTACTAAACGTTTGGAAAAATAATTTTTGGACCAGATACAATACTATTTTACAGTAAACAAATTGACAACAGACTTTCAGCACACTTATAGGGAATGACATTCAACAAGCACAGCGCTTACACAAATGACTGATGACTAGCTGAGGGAAATTGATGATAAAAAAGATTGTGGGGGCTGTTTCGTTAGACTTCAGAGCGGCTTTTGACATTATCAATCATAGTCTGTTGCTGGAAAAATGTATGTGTTCTGGCTTTACACGCCCTGCTATATTGTGGATAAAGAGTTACCTGTCTAACAGAACACAGAGGGTGTTTTTTAATGGAATCCTCGCCAACATAATCCAGGTATAATCAGGAATTCCGCAGGGCAGCTGTCTAGGCCCCTTATGTTTTTCAGTTTTTACTAACGACATGCCACTGGCTTTGAGTAAAGCTAATGTGTCCATGTATGCCGATGACTCAACACTATACATGTCAGCTACTACATTGACTGAAATGACTGCAACACTTAATTAACAAAGAGCTGCAGTTAGTTTCAGAARGAGTGGCAAGGAATAAGTTAGTCCTAAATATTTCAAAAACTAAAAGCATTGAATTTGGGACAGATTATTCACTAAACCTTAAACCTCAACTAAATATTGCAATTAATAATATGGAAATTGAGCAAGTTGAGGTGACTAAACTGCTTGGAGTAACCCTGGTTTGTAAACTGTAATGGTCAAAACATGTTGATACAACAGTAGCTAAGATAGGGAGAAGTCTGTCTATAATAAGGCGTTGCTCTGCCTTCTTAACAACACTAGCAATAAGGCATGTTCTACAGGCCATAGCTTTGTCACACCTGGACTATTGTTCAGTTGTGTGGTCAGATGCCACAAAGAGGGACTTAGGGTAATTATCATTGGTTCAGAACAGGGTAGTATGACTGGACCTTAAATGTGCATGGAGAACTAACATTAATAATGCAATTAATAATTAATAATGCAATTAATAATGCAATATCAATGTCTTATGGTTCAAAGTGGAGGAGAGAGGACTTCAGCACTACTTGTTTTTGTAAGAAAGACCTTTGTGGACCAACAATTTTGTGAAATACAGTATAATGACACTTTAAATATAAAAGCAATATAATATTATGTACAGTTAAGACAAAATATAAATGCAACATGCAACAATTTCAAAGATTTTACCTAGTTACAGTTCATATAAGGAAATCAGTCAACATCATCAGTCCTGACTTACCACTTATGTATGTAGTAAATAAGTAGTGAAACACGCATTATTGAGTAGAACTTTTAAGGTAGTGATGAATAGTACGTTTTTTTTATGAGGTTGTGGGGGTGCACGGCCATCTGTTGGCGACTAAAAACAATTGCATAATAGGAACTATTACAAATTGATGGTCCTTGGAAATAAATATTAGAGCTTTAAAAAGTACTTGAAAGTCCTTCAACTTGACTTGCAACTCTCTATACGAACCCTGCTGACTGTAATAATGTCCTTATTTTTAGTTATTTAGTAATAGTTAAAGCCAGATCCCATTTAATAACTCTGCCTTACTGAGTGACAGCCAGAGCTAATACCATCTTCTCTTTGTCACTGATGATGTATCTCCAGCTACTCATTTTCCACTTTTCCCATTAATGACCACCGCTACAATTTTGATATTGGCAATTGCAAATTGGTTAGATTGAAGACCTTTCTCTTAGGGTTAATCGSGGGAAGGGAGGGGGGTGAAGTTATGTGTAAACGAGGTTAACGTAATTTCAATGTTGTATTACCGTTAGAAGCAGCGGGCGTATCTCAAAGCACTCYAGATTTGTTTAGTGTCTTAATTGGCAGCAGCGTTAATAGCCCAGAGTTTTCACTAGCTCTGTCCACTGATTGGTGCAGGTAAGAGAGGCTTGGTCATTTGAATGGGCTTGAGTTTTATTTTTTGCCTTGAGAAGGTGTGTCATAAGTTAATGAATGGGAATATGGAGTCAAGTATCTCTACTCTTGCCCCCTCTATGCCCTAAACCAGGGATCTTCAAACTTTTCTTGCATAGGAACCCCCTCCCAGGCAAACTGGCAACCCAGGGAAAATATAAGGGCTCCTGAGTGGCGCAGCAGTCTAAGGCAGTGCATCTTAGTGCAAGAGGTGTCACTGCAGTCCCTGGTTCGAATCCAGGCTGCATCACAATCGGCCGGGAATCTCATAGGGTGGTGCGCTTCTTGCCCAGTGTCGTCCTATCCCAGTGTCGTCTGGGATAGGTCTTCATTGTAAATAAGAATTTGTTCTTAACTGACTTGCCTAGTTAAATAAACAAATATATCCTCTTTTCTACTGTAGGTAGAGTGCCTTCATAAAGTATTCATACCACTTGACTTGTGTTACAGCCTGAATTCAAAATGGATTTCAGCCATCTGTACACATAATGACAAAGTGAAAACATGTTTTTAGAAATGTTAGCAAATTTATTGAAAATGAAATACAGAAATATCTCATTTACATTCAGTAAGTATTCACACCCCTTTGCTATGGCACTCCAAAGTGAGCACAGGGACATTCGATTTCCTTTGATCATCCTTGAGATGTCACAACAACTTGATTGGAGTCTACCTCTGGCCAATTCAATTGTTTGGACATGATTTAGAAAGAAACACACCTGTCTATAAGGTCCCACAGTTGACAGTGCATGTCAGAGCAGAAACTATACCAAGTCCAAGGAATTGTCCGTAGATCTCCAAAATTGTGATGAGGAATATATCTGGAAAAGGGTATAAAACAATTTCTAGWGTGTTGAAAGTTTCCAAGAGCACAGTGGGAAATGGGGGAAAAAAAGGAATTACCCAGACTCTGCCTAGAGCTGGCCGTCCAACCAAACTGAGCAACCTGGCAAGAAGGACCTTGGTCAAGGAGGTGACCAAGAACCCAGTGACCACTCTGACAGAACTACAAAGTTCCTCGGCTGAGATGGGAGAATCTGCCAGAAGGACAACAGTCTCTACAGCAACTCACCAATCTGGTCTTTATTGGAGATGAAAGCCACTCCTGAGAAAAGGCAAATGACAGCACGCCTGGAGTAATAGATTTTGTGGTCTGATGAGACACAAATGTAACTATTTGGCCTGAATGCAAAGCACTATGTCTGGAAAAAAACAAGCACAGCTCATCACCTGTCTAACACCATCCCTACCTTGAAGCATGGTGGTGGCAGGATCATGCTATGAGGATGATTTTCAGCAGCAGAGACTGGGAGATGGTAAGGAGAGAGGGAGCCAAATACTGTTAAATCCTTGATGAGAACCTGCTTCAGAGTGCAAAAGACCACAGACTGGGGACAAAGATTTACTCTTCAACAGGACAATAACCCCAAGCATACAGCCGAAGCAACACTGTAATGATTTCAGAACAAGAATATGAAAGTCCTTGAGTGGCCCAGCCAAAGCCCAGACTTGAATCCCATTGAAAATCTGTAGAAAGACTTGAAGTTTGATATTTACCTCCACTCACCATCTAGTGCTTGAGAAAATCTGCAAGGAATAATGGGAGAAAATCTCAAAATCCAGATGTTAAAAGCTGATACAGACATACCCAAGACAACTCAAAGCTGTAATTTCCGTCAAAGATGCTTCTATAAAGTTTTGAATCAAGGGTGTGAATACTTACTTTTTTTRAACATGTTTTCGCTTTGTCATTATGGGGTATTGAGTGTAAATGGGTAAGAAAAAAATATTTTTWATCAATTTTGAATTCAGGCTGTAACACAACAAAATGTGGAATAAGTCAAGGGGTATGAATACTGGATTGTGCAACATTTACCCATTATTCTTTTGAAAATTCTTCAAGCTCTGTGAAATTGGWTGCTGATCATTGCTAGACAACCATTTTTAGGTCTTGCCATATATTTTCAAATAGATTTAAGTGAAAACTGTAATTTGGACCCCAGGAACATTCACTGTCTTATTGGTAAGCAACTCCAGTGTAGATTTGGCCTTGTGTTTTAGGTTATTGTCCTGCTGAAAGGTGAATTKATCTGCCAGTGTCTGGTGGAAAGCAGACTGAACCAGGCTTTCCTCTAGGATTTTGCCTGTGCTTAGCTCCATTCAGTTTTTTTTTTTATCCTGAAAAAGTCCTCAGTCCTTATCAATTACAAGTATACCCATAATATAATGCAGCTACCACTTTGCTTGAAAATATGGAGAGAGGTACTCAGTAATATGTTGTATTAGATTTGCCCCAAACATAGCACTTTGTTTTCAGGACAAAGGTGAATTGCTTTTCCACAATTGCAGRATTAGTTTGGTGCCTTGTTGCAAACAGGATGGGTGTTTTGGAATATTCTGTATAGGCTTCCTTCTTTTCACTCTGTCAATTCGGTTAGTATTGTGGAGTAACTATAATGTTGTTGATCCATCCTCAGTTTTCACCTATCACAGCCATTTAAATCTCTAACTGTTTTAAAGTCACCATTGGCATCATGATAAAATCTCTGAGTAGTTTACTTCCTCTCCAGCAACTGAGGTTAGGAAGGACACCTGTATGTTTGTAATGACTGGGTGTATTGATACACCATCCATAGTGTAATAACTTCACCATGCTCAAAGGGATATTCAGTGTCAGGTAGTTTTTTTTTTACCATCTACCAATAGGTGTCATTCTTTGCGAGGCATTGGAAAACTTCCCTTGTCTTTGTTGTTGAATCTGTTTTTGGAATTCACTGCTCGACTGAGGGACCTTTCAGATAATTGTATYTATGGGGTACATAGATGAGTCATTCAAAAATCATGTTATACACTATTGTTGCACACAGAGTGAGTCCATGCGACTTATTATGTGACTTGTTAAGCACATTTTCACTCATMAACTTATTTAGGCTTGTCATAACAAAGGGGTTGAATTCTTATTGACTCAAGAAATTTCAGCTTTTCATTTTAAATTCATTTTCAAATGTAAGAATTTAGAAAAACATATTTCCTCTTTGACAATATGGGGTATTATGTGTAGGCCAGTGACAAAACATCTCAATTTACTCCATTTTAAATTCAGGCTGTAACACAACAACATGTGGAGAACGTAAGGGGGTGTGATGAATACTTTCTGAATGCACTGTACCTCCCGGTTGAATACCCCTGCCCTAAACACAGCTTTTATACGCGTTGGTTATCATTAAATAGACATATCTTGATTCCATATTCACCAGTTTTCATGGCAAATAAATGTTTCTTGTGTGTGTCATTGTTGAAATAAGAGATGTGTGTTTGTGTGCACCTTTGTGCATTGCTCTTCAATCTGTCTTCAATCTGTCTTTATGTTTCCCTAAAACCATATACTGTACATTGCCTTTACCCCAAATGGTCATACATCATTGCTCTTCAATCTGTCTTTAGGTTTCCCTAAAACCGTATAGATTGCCTTTACCACAAATGGTCATYCATCTATTTGGCTTTTATGGTAATCGGTATTGGTTGTCACACCTTCCTAAAGTATGAGGAGGTTTTTATGGCTTCACTTAATCTCAAGCCTCCCTCCAGGATAAGTACACCAGAGACATGTTCTATACATTTGATAGTTCATCCAAACATAAAAGTACTTGCTGGTGAAATAGTATGTGAATGAACTCACATGTGAGTAGAATTGACTGTCTATGGCTTTCTACATAGATGTCAAATACTTTTGAATTGCAGCTGGAGCACCTCAGTTCTCATCATTACTGTAACAAATGGCAATTTCACCACTGTTTAAAGCTAGCTCCATCTATATACTTCTCACTTAGACACACGTGTCATCTCTTCCTGTTTTTGAAGCAGCTCCGCTCCTGTTGTTACCATTTAGATTTTTTGATTGATGTGATTTAAGTGTCATATTTTACAAATGCTCGGCTCTCATCAGTCTTCACAGTGGGGCATCGCACTGTCACGCTGTGTCCATCACGCCAATTGCCAGCCAGCCCCTGCTAATGTGGGGCGGGAGGCCCCATGTGAATGCAGAGTAGAGATGGGACTGTGACGCAACAGTGGAGCTGTGATATTGATATGCAGATTTTTTTGTTTTTTATAGATTACCCCTAGTAAAATAGAATGAGGGAAGGGGAGATGAATTGAGTGAGAGGGACATGAAGAGTGAGATAATAAATTATGTGCGTATTTTACTAGGTTAAAGGAGAGCGAAGTGCTGTGTTGCATCGCGGTGTGTGTGTCTGTATGTTGCCACTGATTTCTAGATTTGAGTTAGTACGTGTCAGTGTACATGTATGTGTCCGTTTTTCAAGCATCATACTTGCATCCGTCAGAAACAGTGCCATTACTGCACTGTAAATATAAGACAAAGTAGTCCCCAGAGTCTAGACACTGGTCTAAGGTCAGTTTGACGTTACCTTCGCTAATGGTTAAGGTTAGAATTAGGGAAAGGTAGGCTGGTCCTAGATCTGTACCTACGGGGGATTTCTACATGGTGCACTAAATCAGGGGAGATCTGAGGCAGAACAGGGACAGRGCTAATGTAGATGTTCCACTCCCTCTCTCGGGGAGTGATTAATAGGCTATAATGGGAGCAAGGTGCATTCCCTCTACTAAACTAAACCCCTCTGACTCGGCCTGTGTGTGAGAATGCGTCCCCTCTGTATGCAGTATGTGTCTGACCAACTGAGTGACGGATATCTGTGTGTTCCCACGCTGGTGTTCATTGACACAGAGTTCCGCACACTGAGACTTAGGGCTGAGAACTCCTCAGGACGACAGCATGTCGTCAGCGTCAAATTGAAGCCCAAGGTAAGAGAACACACGTACACTGTGTACAAAACACTAGGAACACCTGCTCTTTCCATGGCATAGACTGACCAGGGGAATCCAGGTGAAAGCTTTGATCCCTTATTGATGTCACCTGTTAAATCCACTTCAGTCAGTCTAGATGAAGGGGAGGAGACAGGTTAAAAAATATATTTTTAAGTTTTGAGACAATTGAGGCATGGATTGTGTCTTTGTGCCATTTAGAAGGTGAATGGACAAGACAAAATATTTAAATCAAATCAGATTTTTTTGGTCACACACACATACAGTATTTAGAAMATGTTATTACGGGTGTAGAGAATTGCCTGTCTTCCTAGCTCCCACAGTGATGTAGTATCTAACAAATTCACAAAAATGCACACAAATTTCAAAGTTGCACCCCCTTTGAATGGGGCCTTTGAACGTGGTATGGTAGTAGCTGCCAGGCGCACAGGTGCCAGGTGCACCGATTTGAGTGTGTCAAAAACTGAAACGCTGTCCCGTGTATATCAAGAATTTTCCACCACCCCAAGGGCATCCAGCCAACTTGACACAACTGTGGGAAGCATTGGATACAACATGGGCCAGCATCCCTGTGTAACGCTTTCGACACCTTGAAGAGTCCATGCCCCAACAAATTGAGGCTGTTCTGAGGGCAAAAGGGGGGGGGGGGGTGCAACTCAATATTAGGAAGTTGTTCCTATTGTTTTGTACACTCATTGTATGCTATGATAGTTTATTCTCACACACATGTACACTTACAGTTAAACTAACTAAAGCCTGAATTGAGAAAACACACACATTGTAAGATAACAGTCAATATAAAAAAACAAGACATACGCTTACACATTACAGTCAAATATCCATGTATTAAAATAAAGTACTTGTGTTTAAAAGACATATCTAGGGCAAACATACTTTGGGGGAAGTCTGTGTGAGAGGTGCCAACACGCTGTGAGATGGGAGTGTAGAGATATCCACTTTAGACACTCAGTGGTATGATACAACCCTCCAAAACCAGAGGAGAGGAGTGAGATAAGACCATGTGGGCATATCTAGTAGAAATACATCTCTGTGGTCCTCTTAAAATGATTAAGAAGGGCATGGAGGAGGTACAACATCTAGATCACTTTGAGCACATCTTGGTTGGCGATAGCGGCCATATTCTGGGTATAGCAGGGTGGCAGTGCTGGGTTAGAGAGTGCTGAGACGGATGGCATCATCGCAGCTTGGTGGGTAGCTGGCCCTGATGATATCCAGAGTAGGTGGTTGGTTTCACCCTGTGCCCAAATGCCCGCGTGCCCACCAGCCAGCCCCCATCTCTGAGTAAAAATTCCCCCTGTGGCCCAGCTTCCTCGCCCGCCCCTCTCCCCTACCCAAGTCAGAGGATAGAAGGTAGGGGTTGGCATAGAGAGTTGTGGCTGGGGTGGGGTCGGGGGGTGGGGGGCAGGCAGGCTGGGAAAGGATGATATGGAGAGAAATGAAGAAAGAGATGTTAAGGACAGGGCGTGGTTTAACTTCTGAAAAATGGTCGTGAGAAAGCAACAGGTAAAATAGCAAAAGAAAACTATGCTCATAAGCTATATTTAGTGTGTACTGTACAGTATTGCTAACAGGTACCCAGGGAGGGGTGTTAAGGCATGTTCCCCTCCAATTCACAGCACTATGTAGAGGCCACAGAGTGCTTCGCAGAGGTACCTGTTCCACCGGCAATGACCTGGACACCACAGGTACAACACACACACACATTCTCAGTCAGACAGTAATATTGAGCCTTAGACACTGACGGCTGTTCTCGTTCTGTGTGCTGTATGTGAGCCTCTACATGTGTGTGTGGSTGTGTGTATTTTATTGATGTGTGTGTGTGATACATGGCAAAACATACAGAGAAGACCAGCTCAGTACAGCTCTGCCGTATGGAGCCTGTCTGCCTGCTGGGCAGCTGATGGATCACTCCTGTGCTGCGAAAATAGTATCTGGTGCGTGTGTGTTGTGGGGGAAGGGCTTGTCTGTCTGCTGTCCTGACATGTTCATTTAAATGAGTAATTATTGCCTGCTCTGTTGCAGGGCCAAGATGTGCCACACTGCGTGTTTGTGGGATAGAATGAGGGACAGAAAGACTCTGTAGTTTGTGTGCACATTAGAGAGAGAACAAGAGACAGACAATGCATGCATATACGTACATACTACATACCTGTTTTGTGTCTTTTCAAAAACAGTGTGTGGTGATTGTTGTCTGTATCAGACTGTGGGTGGGCAGGACCATCGGTGGGCACCAGACCCACCACTGCAGGTGTGGCACAGCATGAACAACCTCAGCCAGGCAGTCTGTGTGTGTGAGTCCGTGCGTGTACACACGTACGTGCCAGACCTACCAGTCATAAAGGATTGGAGTACAGGGTTAGAATCATACCTGTCGTCAGCCAGGTGAAGAAAACCCAGGCACATACGTCACTGTTCCCTCAATGTCCACACAAGCCATCATTATAAAGGCTTTAGGTATCCATTCATGCTGAATTACTCCATTTGAAACCTGCTAGATGATTGCTTTTATTAGCAGTGTTTTAGTAGGTACAGTTATACTCCCGTTTCCTCAGTAGTTTAGCATGTAGTGAGGATAGATCTGTCTTTACTCAGTGCTAGATGAAGAGGCTTAATTAAGGCACTCAAGGAGCACTGAGCGAATCTAAGCTTTCCACAGACACTCTTACATCCTGCCACTCAAATCCAGCAGGAATTCAGTTACCAAGCCCTCTTTTACTGGGTCCACTGTATTTCTATGGAGCCATAACCATAATCACGCCACTGGCATTAATTGGCCAGTAATTGCGGAGTCTCTGCACCTGTGCGATGCTAAATTGTGTGCACTGTGCTGGCACAATGACCCATAATTTTGGTTCATTTCTCTCTCTTTCTTTTTTCTCTCTCCTTCTCACTTCTGTCGGGTTTCCCTCTTAAGTGTGTCGTGGTGGTGGGGGAGAGAGCTAGTCTAATCAAATAATTTGTTCAAGGGAATTAGATTTGTTGAGCCTCTGCCTCCATTAAAAACTTAATAAAGAGTAGAATAATTTTCTAAATCATGTTTGTCTATGTGATACTATCTCGTGGTAGTCTGATATGTCATCTTCACCTTACAAATTTAGGCAAAAAGATTTTCCCAACCGTTAGATACAACTTACGTGGTTGAGACAGCTAGTTGTCTGAAGTTATAATTGTGGTCATTTTAATACAGAGAAAATGATTACTCAACATGTACAGTAATTCTCTCCAAGACCAGACCTATCTATAGATGCAAATCTTTCTGCAAATCATGACTATCTAATTTGTACGGGCATAATTATATTAATGAATTATTATTTTTCTCAATTAGGCCAATTAATTTCTTTATTGAGAAGTGTCCACCCCCACATTTGAAAACTGGTTTAGGTTGTCATAGCCGTTGTGTTCTGTTACTCACACAGAGTTCTCTGGGCAACGTTCACACTCCGTTCCTGCTGCTTCTAGAGTCTCTGGACGAGTTTTGGGAGGTTATAGATTTATGAAAATACCTGGGTTCTAGTGTAGGCTCGTCCAGGAACACAAGGAATGGACCATTCCCAAGAACTAGTCAGCCGTTCCCCCTCTGAGGGGCCAAAATGTATCTCWCTGTTACAGTATCCAGAGGACTGACTATTGAATTAGTGATAGAATAATGATATAGTATCCATGTTTGGTATCTATCTGAAATGTGTTCACATAGGACAAATCTGATGCTACCTACATGGATGTATTATCTCTGTGGTAACTTGTATCTGTACAGGGTGAATTCTGAATTACTCCATTATGCAAATTATTTTTATTGTCCTCTCAGGAATTCTATCACATTTACATTGGTCTCATCTCCCACACAAGCCTTTAAATMCTGTGACACCCTGTGGAGATTGGGCATTGGTGGTCAGGTTACACTGTAAACTTGGTATCATTTGATTGGTCAAAGGTGGTTGGTTTTATGGTTGAAAGGTTACACCTTCAGGTGTTATAAATGGAATTAAATGCCTTTGTTTTCTCCCTTATCCTGTATCAGGTCCACGGAGGAAGGTTGTATGATCAATTCTAATTGCCTAAGCTTCTAGGCTTCTGGCCTAGTAAGCATCTCTTTGTCCATGCTTTGCCTTGTAAGTTAACSTCAGAATCTATATGACTAGAATAATGCTTTGTTTAATGTCAGTATTGCCTTGTAATGGGTGGATTAACAACATTGCATTCACTCCACATCACCAGCCAGTATAACAAAGTGAAAAGAAGGTAGTCTGATCTTTGTGGCCTAAATAAAAAATTGAATATGTAAGATTTTGGTCAAATCCAATTTAACACAGTATAGAGTGAAACCCTCTGTATTGTCAAGTATTGTGGTGTCAATATCATGTTCTGGGTATGCTTGTCACCGGCAGGGACTGGAGAGTTTGTCAGAATCAAAACAAATATGAAAGGATTATTCTGAATACCTAACGCTGGGATAGAGTTGTATTTTTTACTGGGACAAAACCACACATTTTAAAGCCGAAGATAGACCAGAATGGCTTTTAAAGAGGTGTTGAGTGACCCAGTCTTGACTTAAAACTGGCTGAAAATCAATCAGAGACAAGGTTTAAATATTTCTGTCCATCAATGATTGCCAAGCAAATTTACTGAGCTTGAGCAATTTTGACAAAAACAATGAACATGAATATTGAGTTGAACCCTCTTTTGCCCTCAAAATATCCTAAACTCATCGGGGCATGACCTCTACAAGATGTCGAAAGCGTTTCACAGGGATTCTGTCCCATGTTGATTCAAATGCTCCCCAGAGATGTGTCAAATTGGCTGGTAGTGAATCTCTACTCCAAATAGCTCGTTCCATCTTATCCCACAGATGCTCAATTGGATTGAGATCTGGTCACTCGGCAGGCCACTGCAGTAAGCTGAATTCACTTTCAAGTTCGTGGAACCATTCTTGGGCAAAGAGCCTTGTGGCATTATCCTGCTGAAAAACTCAAATCGCAGACAGAAACACTGCTGCCATGAAGGGATTCACATGATTGGCAATGATGTTCAGATCACAGGAGGCTGCTGAGGGGAGAACGGCTCATAATAATGGCCAGAACAGAGCAAATGGAATGGCATCAAACACCTGGAAACCATGTGTTTGATGTATGTGTTACCATTCCACTAATTCTGCTCCAGTCATTACCACAAGCCTGTTCTCCCCAATTAAGGTGCAACAAATCCCTATGGTTCAGATATCCTGTGGCATTCAAAAGCTGCTCCACTTGAAATGAAAACACACCCCACACCCCACACACCCCACACCATCACACAACCACCACCAGCCTGCAATGTTGACACGATGGATCCAAGTACTCATGTGTTGTTCTCCATACCCTAGTCCTCCCATCCGTCTGAAACAGCCATCAGATCAGGCAGTTTTTCCAATTCTCCGGTGTTTTCYTTCCTTAGCCCACTGCAACCGAAGTTTCTTGTTTTCTAATGAAAGAAGTGGAACTCTAAGGTCGTTGGCTGCCATACCCCATTCGTGTTAAAGTACGACAAGTTGTGCATGCTTTTATTGGTCTTTGGGCACCAATGTTGTACTGGACTGTCAGTTGAATAACTGTAACCCGTCTGTTGCTCTGAACAATGTGGAATGTGTACTCTGTATTGAATGACGGCACACTGTGCTTCAGTATTTTTTAACCGCTTCCTCCTTCCCACATTTAGTCTATCAACTGATCTGACTCAATTTGATAAGCAAACACAGAGTATTGAGGAAACTTGGCTTCCACCTACCATATTCTGTCATGTCTGTGATCACAGACAAAGGAAATATGTACAGTGCCTTCAGAAAGTATTGACACCCCTTGACTTTTTCCACATTTTGTTGTGTTACAGCCTGAATTTCAAATTTATTAAATGTAGATGATTTTGGCGCTGGCCTACACACAATACCCAATTAACGTCAGACTGGAATTATMTTTTTTGAATGTTTTACAAATGAATAAAACATTTAAAGCTGAAATGTCTTGATTCAATAAGTACTCAACTCTTGTGTTACAGCAAGCCTAAACAAGTTCAGGAGTAGAAATGTGGTTACACTTCACTAGGGTAGGGGTCAGCATTCGAAATTTTGGATGAAAAGCGTGCCCAAACTCAGGCCCAGAAGCTAGGATATGCATATAATTAGTAGATTTGGATAGAAAACACACTAAAGTTTCCAAACTGCTAAAATAATGTCTGTGAGTATAACAGAACTGATATGGCAAGCAAAAAACCWGAGGAAAATCCAACCAGGAAGTACTATTATTTTGAAAGGCTGTTTTTCCATTGAAAGCCTATCCACTATACAAAGACGTAGGACCCAGTTCGCAATCTCTATGGCTTCCTCTACATGTGGCCAGTCTTTAGGCATTGTTTCAGGCTTTTACTCTGAAAAATGAGGGAGATACAGCACTTTCAATGAGAGGCCAGTGGAAATTTCCAGACATGAGTCCTGGGAGTGATCGGGAACGCGCCTTTCTTGTTTCTCCTTTTCTATTSACAAAGCTTTTGTCCGGTTAAAATATTTTTGATTATTTATGACAAAAACAAGCTGAGGATTGATTTTAAACATCGTTTGACATGTTTCTACTAACCTTTATTGTACATTTTAAACTTTTCGTCTTGAGAGTGCGCAATGTGCATTTGGATTTCTGAGCCCAGGCTCTGTCGCAGCCGGCCGCAACCGGGAGGCCCATGGGGCGACGCACATGCGTCGTCCGGGTTAGGGAGGGTTTGGCCGGCAGGGATATCCTTGTCTCATCGCTCACTAGCTACTCCTGTGGTGGGCCGGGCTCAGTGCACGCTGTCCAGGTCGCCAGGTGTACGGTGTTTCCTCCGACACATTGGTGCGGCTGGCTTCCGGGTTGGATGTGCATTGTGTCAAGAAGCAGTGCGGCTTGGTTGGGTTGTGTTTCGGAGGACGCATGGCTCTCGACCTTCGCCTCTCCCGAGTCCGTACAGGAGTTGCAGCGATGAGACAAGACTGTAACTACTACCAATTGGATACCACAAAATTGGTGAGAAAAAGGTAAAAAAATAAATAAGTAAACTGAATAGAGCTAAGCACATGCAAAACCTGGTTGTCTGCTTTCCAACATACACTGGGAGACACTCACCTTTCAACATTACAATAACCTAAAACACAAGGCCAAATATACACCGGAGTTGTTTACCAAGACGACATTGATGTTCTTGAGTGGCCTAGTTACAGATTTTACTTAAATCGGCTTGAAAATCTATGGCAAGACATGGAAATTGGTGTCTAGCAATGATCAACAGCCAACTTGACCGAGCTTGAAGAATTTTTTAAATATTATACAATCCAGGTGTGCAATGCTCTTAGAGACTTACACAGAATATTAGTGTTTCCTTTGTCCTTTTTTTATCTGATTTTCTATGTTTGAATTTTTTTTCCTCTTTGACATGAGTATTTTCTGTAGACTTGAAAATAAAAAAAATAATAAAAATATTTGGGGGAGACAAAAGGAAAGATGGATTATTTGTCCTGTTGAATGTACACTACCCAAAATAAACATTTTATAACATAATGATTTGGTAAGAGTTTGCGAGGACCAAACAAGGTCGAGTTTGTTTTATTCAAGTCCCAACAATTGTTGCCAATTGTTTCTTTAAATCCAAGGTCATGCTTGGCAAAATGGTACCACACAGAACTCATTGTTGGTTGCCTAGCAATGCTACTAAAATATATTAAAACACACACACTCCTGTCACCAAGACTGAAGCAGGCAGCGACCCTCAAATTGAAGGGGTCACGCAGAAATATTGCTTTTTGCATTTAAGAATAACAAACAGAATGCAATGATGGCTGTACACAAAGACGAGGCTGATGGGGTGGAACAGACAAGAGCAGAGCGTTTGTCGAAGTTATTCGAATATTTCCTCTTTGCCTGACTCTCTGTTGTCAAATATGAATAGCTGTTTGTAAGAGCCTGTGTGCTGCATCCAGGAAAACCCTTGACAGCACTAGAAACAAATTAGATTTAGGGTGATGTTTTCTAAAATGCACAAAAAAATGACTGTATTACACAACACTAGCAGGGGGATTTATCTCTAAAACTGTATTTTTACAATGTCCATTTGTAATTCACCAATTCATTGTGTGAAATATTTTCTCTTGCAGTGGTAACACCTTTGAGGAACAAGCTCAATGCCAACATGCATTCATGGTAAGTTAGGTAATCCAACATTTATTTATTGGTATTGTCTTATGTTATATGTCCCATACAATGGTATTTCCTGATTTATAGTGTTGGAAATATTACACATGAACGAAGTACACTATTCCATATAATGGCCTTGGTCTTCAACATTCAACAATTGTAAACTCCTCTTCCCCCTGTCTCTCCCTCATTTGCATGGCTTTAATTAGTGTGTGAAGAAGCTGTTTCTCGTGTCTTTCAGGAGCCCGGACTGCAGCGCCTTGCAGAACCTCTGTGATGTTTTGGAGATAGAATTCCCGTCACCTGCCTCCCTCGAAAAATCTGAACTAAGAACAAAGTCTGAACATGAACCAAGTCTCCTATGCCATATAATCGTGATAGCCTCGGTCTTCAACATTTCCGAGCAGGGAGAGAAATACAGGACATATTGGTCATAATTGTAAACTCCTCTTCCCCCTGTCTCTCCCTCATTTGCATGTCTTTAATTAGTGTGTGAAGGAGCTGTTTCTCGTGTCTTTTAGGAGCCCGGACTGCAGCGGCTTGCAGAACCTCAGTGATGTTTTGGAAATAGAATTCCTGTCACCTGCCACCCACGAAAAATCTGCACGTTGTATTTCCCTGTTTCAAACACCAAGCCCTCACAATTACCTCTACCGAGCAATCGTGTGTGTGTGGTGGACAGACATATATTTTTCTGTCTGTTATTCTTTTTTATGTTTGCTGGAGGTGGGTGTGCATCCCCTTTAATTGGGTTGTTTGCAGAAAAAAAATCATTTGAATAACAAAGATGGCAGAATCCTTGCCACTATCAAGATTGCTTTAATCACACATTTATCCATTTATCTTTTTCTTTTTTTACTTGCCGGCGGATGGGTTGAAAGGGCGCCGTGTTTATCCGCTGTCGCTGCAGTGATTAATGCCTCAGCATCATTAACATTCGGAAGACTGAAAAGTTTACTTGACCAGATGTTGACATTTTACCTGCCATCCTCTTTTTAATGGATCGCTTGGAGTGAAAAAAGGGGTTTCTCATTACACGAAAAGCAATACGCAAAAAGAGAGAGAGTGTAGGGGAGGTGGATAGACTGGTAGAAAAGAGAACGTGTTGTGTAGTGGGATAGAGAGAGAGAAAAGGAGAGACAGGAGGAGAGAGTGGGGGATATCTGTGAATTCTGTGTCTTGATCAGTGACTCTGTGGTGTGTCTTGTAGAGTTTCAGTGTGGAGTGTGGGATCTGTTACTCCTACCGTCTGGAGTCGGCCAACCCTGATCAGGTGTGTGCAATGACCATCACTGTAGCCAATCGTTCCACCAGACGTCTGTACGAGGTGAGGGACACACGCCCACGACTATCCAACCTGATCAGTAGGCCTGTCAATATTATAAAAGATCAGTACACACACAATATCCAAACTGAGACCTGCTACTTTTTAAATAAATTCATACAAAAGTCAAACGATGCAAAAGTCATATAGTATAATACAAAAGTCATTTCAGGTGTTTGCTTCTTTGCATTGCTCAAATCATGCCACTACAGGCACAAGGTAAATGGGTAACTTCAGTTTCAAACCAGTGTTAAGTTTGACTAGTTCTTGTTCGGTCTCCCTAAATATTTGCCAATAACAATATAGTCCATGTTAAAAAATGACTTTATTTGTTTTTTGTGGTTTGCAGCCCATCACAGTGAAAATATCCACCCAGAAACACTGGTTTCACATGAGCCTAATGTATTGTCTCACTCCAGTCATGACACACAAAAAAACACAAAAAAAGTATATATATACAGTTGAAGTCGGAAGTTTACATAAAACTTAGGTTGGAGTCATTAAAACGTGTTTCTGTTGTAGACTAATTAACCTCATCACGTGTGTCACGCCCTGACCTTAGAGAGCCTTTTTATTTCTCTATTTGGTTAGGTCAGGGTGTGATTAGGGTGGGCATTCTATGTTTTCTATTTCTTTGTTTTTGGCCGAGTGTGGTTCCCAATCAGAGGCAGCTGTCTATCGTTGTCTTTGATTGGGAATCATACTTAGGCAGCCTTTTTCCCACCTGTGTTTTGTGGGTAGTTATTTTCAGGTTAGTATCTGTTTACCTGACAGAACTGTTCGCTTTGTTACTTTGTTCGAGTGTTTCTTTGATCAAAAAAATCATGAACACTTTCCACGCTGCACTTTGGTCCACTCATTCCGACGAGAGCCGTTACAACGTGTCTATTCGACGTTTGCTTCAACAGGTAAACCCTGTCAGAACCGTAGCGTTCGGGTAGCCATCCAATGCGTCCTCTATGTCAGCTAGGAACGTCTCAGTATCGTTTGGCTGACCTGGAATGGGGTCAAAGGTGGGGAAATCTTTGAGTGTGTCAAGGTATTCCATGCCAAGCGGGCGGAGAGGGTTGGCTTCATCTTGTGGGGAAATTGGGGCTGAAAGGCCAAGAGGAGAAGCCAAGCTTTGGCTTTGTTGGCGAAGAGGCACCATATTGCTCAGTGCCGAATGGCCAAGAGGAGAAGACTGAGGGACACAGGAGGGAGGAAAAGTCTGAAACCTATCGTCTTCACTTCTTTGAGTGTCGGGCTCCGTTTGCTTGGTTGGGTAGTCACGCTGTAGTACGTGATCGTTCTGGAATTCCACCAGACTGTACCTAAGGGTGGTATTCTGCTGCATAGAAGAGTCCACTTGAGCGCTTAGCGTACTGATGTTGGACACGGTAGAGTCGCACTTGCTCCTTTCGGTCTCAAACTTATCTGTCATGGTTTGCAGATAGAGTTCTCATCATTCATTTGGTCAGTGACTTCAATGACTTCTGCTGACCTGTCATCCAACTTAGTCATTGTGTTCATTAACTGATCGACTTTGGTCTGCAACATGTTGACTAGAAAATTGTTACATTGAGTAACGTTCAACAAAACTGCATGCATGTTATCAAGTTGAGCGCACCCGTTTGTTGATAGCTCGTCAGATTTATCGAGTTTGGCGTGGACTACATCGTATTTAGTTTTGGCTAAATCGAGTTGTTCCTGAAGAAGGCGATTACCTGCTCGTGCTTCAGCTGTGRACTGCAGTATTGGAATGATGCCAATCTCGGATGGCAAGACGTCAGGGCTAGACTGGAGAGAACCTTCACAAGGCCTGTGCCCAATGGTTTATTTTGGCTAATGGCATAATTAGGGTTGAAATCGATGCTGAGGTCAGCGATCAATCCATTTATGGGTGGAGGTTCACTAATTTGCGGGCGAGTGGGGACTACTCCCTCTGATAGCTTGCACATTTATTAGAACATTTGAAAGGAAACATTTTTTTTCCTATTTTTCCAAAGTTTGGTTTTGGAAAATGTTGGACGCTGCAAAGATGATTTTAACCGTTTCATGCGTGAGTTCCAAATATCTCTAACGGTCGCCTAGCATGATTTTTTTTTTTATGCACGTGATGTTAGAACGTTCTCTCCATTCCAGAATGTGATTTTTACGCAACAGAACATTTAATCCGCGTTGCCCTCAAACCAAGGCACGCAGCCTGTTTTTTTCTTCTTCTAAGAACAGTTTGATTTGAGGTGTGTTCCACCTCATTCATTCACATAAAAGTAGTAATTTTTACTTTTTCGGACCAATAKATTTTTTAGACATTTCTGACCCGGACAAAATTCCCCAAACACTTCCCAATTGCTTGTGCAGTTCAAGTCTGCAGACATTTGCTCATCTCTCATCCTGCACACATGTGTTCACATAACCCGTCTGTTGCCTGCATCGCAGTCACAGTTGTTTTCGTTACCGATAATAACTTTGGAATTTATGGCCTGAGATAACAGGACATTGGTGTGAGAGAGGGGGAAGCCACGATCTACACCCAGAAAGGGTCACGTCATGACACTGGCCCAACGAGTCTACCTGACGCCTCACTAGGCTACCTGCCGTGGTCTTCCCAATGGTCATTATGTGTTTGACCCAGTTTGCTTTTTGTAGGGGTTCTACTTTCTCTCGGGTAGGACGGTCTATGGTTGATTTGTGGTCACAGCTACGCCATTGTCAACAACTATTTTCCTCACGCGCCGTTTGGTTTGTGTTGATGTTTTCTGTTCGGGGATCATTCAAACATTTGCTCCAGTTTCTGCCATTGACCTGAACTCTTGTAGCWGCGATTAAATGTTGTGATTATTATCCATTTTTTTTATATGGCAATACAAATATATTCTTGTGATTTTTCTTTGGAGTTAACCTTTCTTTGATACAACTCCAATATGCATTACCACTTGGGAGTCACAGTAGATTTTCTGGTCATTTTGTCCATTCTTGTAAAACCAGTTTGTAACAGCATTATAGTCAAATGTAGTGAATSCTGTCAATATTACAATACAAGCAGCCTTGGCCTCATCACCTGTCCTGGCTGGGCTTGGATATGGGTGGACCTCTGATGTATTGAGACGGCACAGGTCTTGGTCTCTCCTCCTCATCCTCCACATATAGAGGCTTTGGTTTGGACAAGCCTCTAGCTCGGCCCGCTTTCTGTAGGACAAAGTAAGAGAGAGTGAGGGACTTAGTAAGAGGCTAGCATGCTACTATTTCTATTTCTGTGCATACTTGCTACATTGAAACTTGCTCTTAAACATGCTTTTAGACCAGGAGTAGGCTGAATCTGGATTGAAGAAAGCCACCTACTGTGTTGAAGACTAGCAATGTTCACTGAATTAATCATTTCAGTCTTTGAATGATGAAGAGAAATGATGATACCGAGGAGTAGGATACACTGAAGGCAGCCTTTCCATGAACACTATTACTTCGACTGACATTTACGCTCTCTTTTTCCAAGCCTCCAGAAATGTACCCTTCTGTTTGACTACGGATCAAACTGCCCAGCAGTTCAGCATGGAGAGGAGAGGGAAAGAGAGAGGGGGAAAAGGAGTATAATTGTGGCTGCTGATCCTCTGCCCCTGTGAAGTGTGTGTCATCAATCGCCTCAAATTGGGCGTCTGTGGGTCAAGTTAGCCGCCATTGTGATTCCGGTAAATTCCAGATAATCACAACCCTCTCCAATCCAGTCCCTCTTGAGGGGGACAAGGTGTCCCGCCGTTGGCGTCAGAGGCAAGTTGACCTCCTTTACTGCGATCAAGATTCCCCACCAGGTATTTGGAGAACAAAATGTGATTTTCCTCTCCACACRGCTATGCAAAGAGCTAGAGCAAGAGAGATTTGACAGATTTGGTATAGTTAGATGTCCGATTAAAATGCACCTATTTCATTTGAAATACGTTCTGCAGTGTGTGTACGTGTGTATGCGTACATGTTGTAAATATAGACCTGTAATTGGATGGGGTCTGAGGCTGAGGCTGTCATCAGTGTGTAAATCTCCCACACTGCACTGGGGCTCATGACAGACTCACACACAGACAGCTCACTCCTCTCCCAGACAGATATAAATCACTGTATACACAATGAACACATCCCATGAAGTTAGTCAGGCCATCTGGTCTCCATTACACTCCCCTGACCTACCCTCTCCAACTGATACGTGTAGAAAGGAAGAAAGAATGGAATGGGGCCATAGTTCGTGAGATTTTGAGCGAAACCTCTTCATCAGCAAAAGGGCATTGAAGAATGAACGTGGCTGGGTCTTTCAGCATGACAATGATCCCAAAAACACACTGTCCCTGACCCGCCTGCGGTGCTGTCTCTCATCCAGCCCCAAATAGAATCGCCCGAAGTGGGGGTGGCATAATAGTAACAAAGTGGCTGTCGTAAAGAAGCATGTTTCAAGTTCTCGTGTCGATGGGCCTCATGCGTCACGTCTTGTTCCATGATCTCACGCACCTCAAGAGAAAGATCGTTTGGTAGGGCACGTTTGTGCAATAGTTCCGTGTTGCCAGCGAACAGCCCCAAAACAATCTACATGCTCTATGAGGAGATCTGCCATGGAGGAATTGGGCCAAAGATACTCCCAGCTAACGGATGTGTTGAC
>NC_036858.1:36585685-36729095 GCF_002910315.2 Salvelinus sp. IW2-2015 | reverse complement strand
GATATATTAGATACACGTAATCAGATATTACAATATACAGTGTATATATATATATATATAACACACAGTTGAAGTCGGAAGTTTACATACACCTTAGCCAAATACATTTAAACTCAGTTTTCAAATTCCTGACATTTAATCCAAGTAAAAAGTTCCTGTTTTAGGTCAGTTAGGCTCACCGCTTTCTTTTACTAGTGTCATGTCAGAATAATAGTAGAGAGAATGATTTATTTCAGCTTTTTTTCTTCATCACATTCCCAGGGGTCAGAAGTTACATACACTCAATAGTATTTTGGTAGCATTGCCTTTAAATTGTTTAACTTGGGTCAAATGTTTCGGGTAGCCTTCCACAAGCTTCCACAATAAGTTGGGTGCATTTTGGCCATTCCTACTGGCAGAGCTGGTGTAACTGAGTCAGGTTTGTAGGCCTTGCATGCACACGCCTTTTTCAGTTCTGCACACAAATTTTCTATGGGATTGAGGTCAGGGCTTTGTGATGGCCACTCCAATACCTGTACGTTGTTGTCCTTAAGCCGTTTTTCCACAACTTTGAAGAATTCCTGGGTCATTGTCCATTTGGAAGACCATTTGGAAGAACCCATTTGCGACCAAGCTTTAACTTCCTGACTGATGTCTTGAATGTTGCTTCAATATATCCCACATAATTTCCTGCCTCATGATGCCATCTATTTTGTGAAGTGCACCAGTCACTCCTGCAGCAAAGCACACCCAGAACATGATGCTGCCACCCCGTGCTTTCACGGTTGGGATGGTGTTCTTCGGCTTGCAAGCCTTCCCCTTTTTCCTCCAAACATAACGATGGTCATTATGGCCAAACAGTTCTATTTTTTGTTTCATCAATATTTCTCCAAAAAGTACGATCTGTCCCCATTGCAGTTGCAAACCGTAATCTGGCTTTTTTTATGGCGTTTTGGAGCAGTGGCTTCTTCCTTGCTGAGCAGCCTTCAGGTGATGTCAATATAGGACTCGTTTTACTGTGGATATAGATACTTTTGTACCTGTTTCCTACAGCATCTTCCACAGGTCCTTAGCTGTTGTTCTGGATTGATTTGCACTTTTCGCACCAAAGTACGTTCATCTCTATGAGACAGAACGCGTCTCCTTCCTGAGCCGTATGACAATTTCTTACAGACAGATTATTTCACTTATAATTCAATGTATTACAATTCCATGGGGTCAGAAGTTTACATACACTAAGATGACTGTGCCTTTAAACACCATGGTCCAATGGTGTTTATACTTGCTACTGTTGTTTGTACAGATGGACGTGGTACCTTCAGACATTTGAAATTGCTCCCAAGGATGAACCAGACTTTGGCCCAATTTTTTTTTCTGAGGTCTTGGCTGATTTCTTTTGATTTCCCATGATGTCAAGCAAAGAGGCACTGAGTTTGAAGGTAGGCCTTGAAATACATCCACAGGTACACCTCCAATTGACTCAAATGATATCAATTAGCTATCAGATCTTCTAAAGCCATGACATCATTTTCTGGAATTTCCAAGCTGTTTAAAGGCACAGTCATCTTAGTGTATGTAAACTTCTGACCCACTGGAATTGTAATACATTGAATTAATAAGTGAAATATTCTGTCTGTAAACAATTGTTGGGAAAATTACTTGTGTCATCCACAAAATTAGATGTCCTAACCGACTTGCCAAACTATAGTTTGTTAACAAGAAATTTGTGGAGTGGTAAAAAACAAGTTTTAATGACTCCAACCTAAGTGTATGTAAACTTCCGACTTCACCTGTATATATATATATATAATAATATAGTCCAGTCTGACTACTGGACTCTGACTCTGGACACATACTGACTGACGGGTACATACGTACAATATATATATAAAATATATATATATATATATATAATATATATATATACAGTGGGAGAACAAGTATTTGATACACTGCCGATTTTGCAGGTTTTCCTACTTACAAAGCATGTAGAGTCTGTAATTTTTATCATAGGACACTTCAACTGTGAAGAGACGGAATCTAAAACAAAAAATCCGGAAAACCTTGTGAAGACTTACAGAAAACATTTGACCTCTGTCATTGCCAACATAGGGTATATAACAAAGTATTGAGAAACTTTTGTTATTGACCAAATACTTATTTTCCAACATAATTTGCAAATAAATTCATAAAAATTCCTACAATGTGATTTTCTGGAATTTTTTTCCTCATTTTGTCTGTCATAGTTGAAGTGTACCTATGATGAAAATTACAGGCCTCTCTCATCTTTTTAAGTGGGAGAACATGCACAATTGGTGGCTGACTAAATACTTTTTTGCCCCACTGTATGTTAGGTCCTGATACTTTACTTCATACGAGTATGTTTGCGACCTGATTTTCAAACTTTTAGTAAGCCATAGACCACTTACATTTGGGCGTAGATCTGGATATGCATGTGAATGATTGATTGATTAGGTCTACATAAACAACTTCAATGCAAGTGTTTAGGTAATCTCTCAGGTCTCTCACCTTACCTGGGCCATCAAACCCTCTGGTGGAGAAACACCGTGACACCTATCCTCGTGGCCCAGACCGGTCCAGCCTTCTCTGGCCTCTGCTAGCTCTCTGTCCCCCCTCGGACAGCAGCTTTCTCAGCTTCTGGTAATCCGGACGTTGCTTACACCCCGTAACTTTGACATGGAGCAAGAACCTGGTCAACTCATCTGAGAGGGAGTGGGGAAGAGGAGAGAGAAAGAGAAAAATTAACAATATGCTTCACAGTCCCACTCAGTGTCTCTTATCATAGAGTTTTGATAAACACTGGCTATAACTACCAAACACACAGACACACCCCAGGTGATGTGTGTTTCAGTACACAGAAACAATCTGATGACTTTCACCCCTTCCCGCTACCTAGAGTGTACACACACAGTGGTGAGTGTGTATCACACTATATAATAGGGTTGATGCATGTCCTGAGCCTTATCTGTGGCGGCCAGCCGGGCCCTGCCACTGGAGGAGTTGCAGAGAATCAGCTCAGTCAGACAGTTACCACCATATCACATCACACAGAGACGTCACCTCATTGAGACGTGACCTCTCTTTACAGGACCAGAGATAACAGACAACAGAACACCCGAGTCTCAAAGAACTCTCTCTGGGATGGATCCTGGAGTTGTAGGAACGGATTTCTAGGATGGGGTTTTGAAAGACTGATCAAGTGTTTCACTGACACCTGGGAAACTGTGGTGTGACTGGTGTCTGACTCACCCAGAGGTGTCTGACTACTGGACTCTGACTCTGGACACATACTGACTGACTGGTACGTACAGTGCCTTGCAAAAGTATTCATCCCCCTTGGCGGTTTTCCTATTTTGTTGCATTTCAACCTGTAATTTAAATAGATTTTTATTTGGACGTCATGTAATGGACATACACAAAGTAGTCCAAATTGGTGAAGTGAAATGAAAAAAATAACTTKTTTGAAGAAATTCAAAAAAATAAAAACTGAAAAGTGGTGCGTGCATATGTATTCACCACCTTTGCTTTGAAGCCCTTAAATAAGATCTGGTGCAACCAATTACATTCAGAAATCACATAATTAGTTAAATAAATTCTGCCTGTGTGCAATCTAAGTGTCACATGATCTGTCACATGATCTCAGTATATATACGCCTGTTCTGAAAGGCCCCAGATTCTGCAACACCACTAAGCAAGGYGCACCACCAAGCAAGCGGCACCATGAAGACCAAGGAGCTCTCCAAACAGGTCAGGGACAAAGTTGTGGAGAAGTACAGATCAGGGTTGGGTTATAAAAAATTATGCGAAACTTTGAACATCCCACGGAGCACCATTAAATCCATTATTAAAAAATTTAAAGAATATGGCACCACAACAAACCTGCCAAGAGAGGGCCGCCCACCAAAACTCACAGACCAGGCAAGGAGGGCATTAATCAGAGAGGAAACAAAGTACCAAAGACAACCCTGAAGGAGCTGCAATGCTCCACAGCAGATATTGGAGTATCTCTCCATAGGACCACTTTAAGCTGTACACTCCACAGAGCTGGGCTTTATGGAAGAGTGGCCAGAAAAAAATAAGCAAACATGTTTGGTGTTCGCCAAAAGGCATGTGGGAGACTCCCCAAACATATGGAAGAAGGTTCTCTGGTCACATTTTTGGCCATCAAGGATAATGCTATGTCTGGCGCAAACCCAACACCTCTCAATACCCCTAGAAGACCATCCCCACAGTGAAGCATGGTGGTGGCAGCATCATGCTGTGGGGATGTTTTTCAACAGCAGGGACTGGGAAACTGGTCAGAATTGAAGGAATGATGGATGGCGCTAAGTACAGGGAAATTTTTGAGGTTAACCTGTTCCATTCCTCCAGAGATTTGACACTGGGACAGAGGTTCACCTTCCAGCAGGACAATGACCCTAAGCATACTGCTAAAGCAACACTCAAGTGGTTTATGGAGAAACATTTAAATGTCTTGGAATGGCCCAGACCTCAATCCAATTGAGATTATGTGGTATGACTTAAAGATTGCTGTACACCAGCAGAACCCATCAAACTTGAAGGAGCTGGAGCAGTTTTGCCTTGAAGAATGGGCAGAAATCCCAGTGGCTAGATGTGCCAAGCTTATAGAGACATACCCCAAGAGACTTGCAGCTGTAATTGCTGGAAAAGGTGTCTCTACAAAGTTTTGACCATGGGAGGGTTGAATAGTTATGCACGCTCAAGTTTTTTGTTTTTTAGTCTTATTTCTTGTTTGTTTCACAATAAAACATATTTTGCATCTTCAAAGTGTGTTGTGTAAATCAAATGATACAGACCCACAAAAAATATATATATTTTATTCCAGGTTGTAAGGCAACAAAATAGGAAAAATGCCAAGGTGGGTGAATAGTTTCYCAAGCCACTGTAGGCCTTCTCACTCACATGTGGAAGCTCCACCCACAGATAGCTGCTGCACTGAGCCAGGTAGATTACCCATGAGTCTGGAAAGAGAGAGAAAAACAGGCATGAAATACAGAGGGAGAGAGGGGAAACAATGGTTTAATAGGGAGATGGAGGACAAGGAACCAGAGAGAGGGGAGAGTGTTTGCTTAGTACCTGGTCTTGGCCTCCCACGGCAGCGCCCAACACAGACAGTGGAGCAAACGGAAGCCCAACACCTCCAGGTTCCCACGTCTAGATGGAGCTACTGAGAGGGGGAGAGAGAGAGCCAAAAAGAGAGGGGCGAGAGGTAGTAGTTCAGAACCTGGTCTAGGAGGATGAAAACAGCTTTGATTGACAGGATGTGTTCAGAGGAAAAATCACAATATGAAAAAGAGAGGGTATGACAGAGGCTTGTTTTGTTTTCGCAGCTGGTGTTAGTCTTTACATTTTCCTTGATCTATGTCCTGCTCTGCAGACATAGGAAGGGAAATTGGTGTGCTCAGCTCAAATGTTTGTAGCAACAAAAAGTATTTGGGTGCGGGGTTCAAAAGCCATATACTTAAAGAAAGACAAAACCTGCACTCACAGGAATATTCTTTACATTTTAATGTATTTTCTTAGACGCAGAGGTCAGAACATACGGACACYTTTCGGCGGAAGCCTTCGGCAGCATGCTCCACAGACAAACAGGGCTTTCTGAGGGGAGGAGGGCTGACTTTTTTGGTCAGTTTACTCCCGTTCTGGCCCGTTCCAGGAAACTGGATCRTTGTGGCCTCTGACATGATCCAGACGCCCGCTGCATTGCCTAAAAATACACTCACACACTCGATCCCTCTCTKAGGCAGTAAAACACACACACAGAGATGTCTGAGCCAAAATCACTACCACATGTTACAGAAGTCGACAGGGTGCTGTGCACTGGGGAGTCATCTAAATACTGATGGCTAGACTAGGCATTAATCTCTGGACTTCATTGTAAACGATGCCTTCCATCTAGTTTGAATGAAGAAGTGGACAAACCCTGCACTGAGCCAGTGTCTTTATGAAAAACTGTGGTTGAGTTCATCAATATGTCTGAAATGAGTCCACGTGAGGGGTCGAGCCCGAGGAGTTTTAGCAACTCAATACTGTAACGGCCTCACATCTCTGGAGAAATTACCTATCGACTGGCTTCATCAGAGGGAGAAATCTTGAACCAGATCCATGGATAGCATTGATCCCAGCCAGTGCTACAAGAGTGTCCGCCAGGCAGCAGCACCCAGCAGGCCAGCACTACTAGCATTGAGACGGACATTGCAGGTGTTGGTTGTTAGTTGGTTGGTGTTGTTGGTTGTAGTTAAATGTTGGTTGGTTGTTGCCACTGCTGCTGCCTCTGTTGCCTTCATTTCTGGGATTAAACTGATTGTTTAAATCATTTATTGAATACATTATCTTAAGAGTGCAAGATGTTAAGTACTTAAGTGCATAGGTCAGCATTACAGTATATTTGTTGCTGCCACATCTAATCAAGCCATTGTTGTAAACAATTGTATAAAGCCTCATTGATACTGAGAGCCAGTGACACCAGCACTCAAACTGCTCCAACTCCAACAGCCACATAATAGATGAACAATTATAACTATGTTAAGCCTGCCTGTGTGAGTTCTTTGGACATATTGTCCCTGTTCACAATGGCATTCACTTTAAAGTTTTGGTAGTGTATTTATGCATCTTTCCCTAACGAGAGAGGGGGCAGGATACACACACACACACACAATAGATGCACAGACCATGGTTTTTCAGTTAGGAAAATATGGCGCCCGGACAATGTGGCCAGGAAGATTTTAATTTACCGGCCATTTCAGAAATTTACCGGACAAATATACATTGGGTGCATAAGCGTCCACCCACTGTGCTCAGAATGACGGAAATCACATTAAGATTATGGTAATGTATTTTAACAGAACACGCAACTCATGTAATGAAGCAGCCAATAAAACATAATTTTCAAACATTTGTCAAAATGCAATTTGCAAGAAAACACCATTCTAAACACTACACATGGGAAAACGCCATTCTAAACTTCGCACCTGATAGCGGTTCCTTATGTGACAGACATGAAAATCTCTGTCAGAAATTTAGAAAGAGGGGGAACAACTACTTCAAGGTCTCAGAGCGAGTGACGTCACCGATTGAAACGCTATTAGCGCGTACCACGCTAACTAGCTAGCCATTTCACATCGGTTACACATGGCGATAGACCTAGTTGATTATTGAGTTGCGGCGGTCGGTGAAAAACATATAAAATGTGTGTGAAGATAATGTGTCTTGAGTAAAATGTAAAATGTTGAGACAAGAAGGGGAGGAGTGTGGCGAAGATATWGGCAAGTCTCTCCAGAATGGTTCAGCTCTCTCCACATTTAATTGTGGGAATTGTTTGCCCTTTGATTATTATTTTTATGATTCCCCATTACATACTTCACCAGAGTTAATATACCGTTAAATTAATGTAACCAAATGATAGGAATTGTGTAAAACATGTATTAATTAGTCATTTACCGTTCTCATTATCGGAGTGGAAACTTTGTTTGTAAAGTTCACAATCTGCTACACTTGTGAGAAACACGTTTTGGTTKATTTCATAACCATCATTTACGATATTTGCCAATGTTTTCATTGTATTTTGTTTGGAGTGCTCCACATGAGCAATGAGCATGTGTCTGGTCTCTCTGTCCTGATAATGTCGAGGGAGCATTTGAAAAATCTTTCCAACTGTCTCCCCCTCAATAATCACAAATCCTCAGTGTGAAAGAGCAACGGAGGTTTTAGGCCTACTGCTGCATTGGCCTTTAGGCTATGAGTTCCATGCGTTAATTTCTTTAGCCGCCAATGTATCACGGTGTATCAATGTGTCCATATTGCAGAGGCTGGTGATCTTGCATTAGTTGACTTTTAACATTTAGATTGTTATCATTTTAATTCAAACTTTTATGATTAACCACATGACAARGATTTTGAGTAATGAAAACGTTATTATTGAAATGAAACTGTTCAGTCAACGGTAGAAATGGTAGGATCGGTAGAAATGGTAGGATAAATGATCAATTGTAAACTTCCTCAAACTTGAAACTCAAGTGCCACCTATGAAGTCTTTATAAGAAAATTGCCTCCACGTTGCCTTGGTCGGATTTTGCCAATAGGCTACTTTGAAGCAAGGTAAGACGTGTCTCCTAATATGAAATAAAACATTCAGGTTTCAAACAATTAAGTATGTTTTCAAAATGCATACTGCCTCCAGCTCTGATTACAAAGTGATGGGTGACGAGATGATAGCCTATTGCCTCCACTTGGATGGTGAATGGGAGGGTCGCTTCAATTACCAGTTGAGAAATACAAATAGTAGGTATTTTTAATCGTGCACCAAAACTGTTGTTAACGTGTGATGGCATTTAGAATTCTTGCAACGAATGGGCAATAAAATAAAAGCATGTTTTATTCCAGCAACAACCAGCTGAGGAGCTGCGGGAGAAATCCTGCAAAAAAGGCTCTGCGTGTGATAGTTGTGTTGGATAAATAAGATACATGATGACTAATGAAAATACACACAGGCCTATTTAATTCCACTAAATTATGCAAATGAACCTATCGACCGATAAGCATGACCGTGTATTTTCTTCAACTGGTATTTCCATCAATGAATAAAAGGCATTATCTTGCAATGGATATTTTTTTCTCCCGGTCATTTTGGTTGGCAAGTATTATTTAATCGGCTTTTAATACTTTTTTTGGGTGCCAAAGGCCGGCAAGAGCCTGCTATAACAGAAACCCTGGCACAGACACAATAAATGCACACATGCATGCGAACGAGCAAACACACACACACAGTTTAGAAGGTGAACCTCAGAGCCCTACATACTCCAGGCTTGTCATAGAGGAGTTAGGTGACAATGTAGTGGGTTGTCATCTCCTACTGTTATTCAGATTTCCGAAAGCATGGTGTCACACTCTTAACCCTCTCAGTTGGAATGTCTGTGTTCCGAAGCATCCCGCTCCAATAGGTGATAATTAGCTCAGAGTTCAGCGGTGTATCACTCTGTGTTTAATCTCCGCCCTCGTCATGGCAACCTATCAACATCTACCCGGTGAGTTTGATGAGAGGTGAGATGGGAGGACAGGATCTTGAGCAAAAAGTAGTCTTGCTCCTCGTCAAAATCTGCATGCATTTCAATTGCCATTTGACCCAAAGAAACTCAGAAACTGCCTTACAACATAGAGGTCAAGTACGAGCAGCTATCATATACAATTTATCTGCCTGGAATATTTTTAAAAAAATGGTTTGTTTATCAACTGTAGTTAAAAATGGGAAACTTTACCAAATGGCCTCTTGATTGACCAATTCCAATAGTGGTGTACTGTAGACCTAACGAAAGCGTTAGATATATAAAAGGACTTTAACATTTAGATTGTCAGTAGTGGTTAGAAGAAGATCACTGCATAAGCACATATTTTCATCTTATACTCTCTACCTACTTTGGTTTGTAGAAGATTCATGACCCCTGGGCCGTAGAAGCAAAGGAATAATTCACCTCTACAACAGCTTCTACTGTTTAGGCTAGACCGAAGGGTTGGAATGAGGACCATATGCAACTGCCTGTATGTGACACGAGAACAAATTGTGCTAGGTGTGAGTGAGTGTACTTCAATGTAAAAGAACAGACCTGTGTTTGAACCAGTCCTGTGATTTAAGCGTCATTCCTATCTAAACTCTTATTACATCAAATACACAATGAGAACAGCCATAGACGGACAACTGAGAACATGTTGAAGTAAGTTCTGCCTGCAACATATGGGCTTGTATGGAACTGTGAAGTTCAATCAGTGTTTTTTTCAGCAGCGGTGGCGGTGGCCATGGTTTTAGAGAGACAAAATGTTGCTACATTAAAACTAATTTCCTGCAATTCTACACATTTTGCCATGGGGCCAAGAAAACATTTTCAGTTTAAAAGCTAATTTCCTTAAAGTATTATTTTATTTTGTGGCTGTGTACCTCTGCTAAATGTATATATGGAAAACAATGATTACAATACATGGGCCCAACATCCACCTTTTCATTCAGAAAAACACAAGTTCAGCATACCCCCCACCCCTCCTCTCTCTCTCTCTCTCTCTAAAGCATATTAAAAAGGACATGTTTGCCTTTATCAATATCGCTGCATGAACATCTTGTCTGTTTTGGTCCATATCGACAACATCGATAGAAACAGTGGCACGGCGATTAGGGAGTCTAGCCACACTCAGTTCAGTGTATCGAACCTTAACGCCTTCCTCTGCTCTGAGCAAGCAGAGAGGTTATCAGTGGCCAGTCCCTCACTAACCAAACATCAAAGCCTTAATTAATGGGGGATGAATACACAATGCAGGTCATGACTTTAGCTAATTAGGGAATTGTTAAATGAAGTCCGTGTCGGGGGAATGTGGGCCAGGGAGAATCAATGTCCAATAAAAAGGACTATGTATGCAATTTTCCAGCTAATGTGTTTCCGATAACTACTGAGGGAGGTTTTAAAGCAAGGGACGAAGGGGGCTTCACTTTACATGATGCATTGATAAACAAGTACTCTGCCAACTGAAAGATACAGTAATGCAGTTAGTACATAGCAAGATACATCCGTGCAAGATCATTGGCCATACAGTCAATACAAGAGAAATCTACTGTCCACAAATCCATGTATGTTTACCCAGAAACCTTTCAAAACACAATAGCTTTTTTTTTCACCTGAAACATTGAATGTTCATAACAATGAAATTACACTTTACCGACTCCATTTTGAGCATCTATGCTGGTGTACTCTACGGTTCCGTTGTGTCCCTTCTTTGGGTTTTCCTTGTTCTCCTAGTGCACTCCGTCTGGGCTGTACCTGTAGGACAGGCCGTTGTCAGCCAGGTACACATGTACAACAGATAATAAACAGACTATGTGTAGATAACTTACAAGTAGAAGCTTAACACAATGCTCAATATTAAAATAACTTGAAACGGTTGTCTATGTATGTTTTGTACACAGTACAATAAATGCCTTCAATACACATGCCTACTGTACTTAGACAGCGCTAGTGCTAACCTTGTCTGGGTCTGTGTGACCAAGCATTAGGTTGGCCTTCTTTACGTCTGCATGGACATACTCGTTGTCATGGATATACTCAAGGACATCCAGCTGTAGGAGGACAAGCAGTAGGTGAAATCCTTGTGACATGCAGCAATGGATGATGGAGAGGATAGTAGAGTACGAGTCTCACCAGGACACGTCCTAGCTGTAGCACTGTGTGTTTCTTTAGCTTGTCACCATTTCTCTCACACACTTTCTGAAGGTCACTGCCCAGGCGGTCCATCGCCATGAACCTGTACCTGAACAGGGCAAAGGTCAAGGAGAAGGGGTAAAATAATCTCGAACACACTTCCCAACCCCAATGTGAGGGATTATTGACCAAGTACCATCATTATCATCATCATCATCATCATCATCAGGACCATGGTCAGTAGTACCTGGTTCTGTTGTGTTCTGCTAGTCCTGATCCCAAGTTTGCAGGGATCCCCAGGAAGTCCAGCTTCTTGCTCCTCTTCCACATCAGCACTGAAACAACTGCAGGACAGAATTACGAGGGACAAAAATCAAACATGTATTGGGTCTTACATATACATAAAATATTTACAGCATATTTAATGTATTTTCACCAGTGCAAAGTGTGTACCTATTTTCTTCGACAGGAATAGCGGACACAAAAAAAAGAACATTGTAGATATTTGCTCTTTGCCTTATTGTTTTATTCATTACTTGTTGCATTCATTATTTACCTTTGTTTTTTTGTTTTATTAACCTTTGTTATTTTGTTTTATGATGCTAGTGCTGAGCAAATATGGCCAGGTGCCCAAAATACAATCCTAGGGGGCCTGAGCCTTTGGTCTTAAAAGTTATACAACAAATTGGGAAGTGATGTGAATTTAATTCCTGTGGATTCAGGTTGACTCTGTCCGAACTGTTCGCAAAACACCTATGACCAGACAAAGGAAATATGGAAAGGTATGTCTAAGCCAGACACACAACCATGCACTTTTAATCATAGCGAAAAACCCACACTGACAGACAGAGAGAAACAGACAGACAGGCAGACAGGCAGGCACACACACAGTGAACATGAAGCCTGTCTTGGAGTGGTGGCTGGCCTGACTGGCTCTCCACCAGACTGGCAGGTGGTCAGGGGCCCAGTGGAGAAGCAGGCATCATTATGTGTGATTGGGTCCCTCTCTATGAATTAGAACTCAAACAAGCAGGGACGGGGCTAACTGCCACTGAGGTGCATGTTTGCTTTGGCTTATTAATTACACCAGGCAGCAGTCTTCATGTCTATGGCCTCTTCATCAGCCAAGTACACTCTTGCTGCACTGGGCCTGGCTGCTCATATAAGAGGTAGCCTAAAACAGGTTTTGTTGTAACCAAACCGTATGTAGTCTATGTGGGATAAAGGCTATGAATTCTTGACCATATGTCTGCTGCATCATTATGTTGAATGATTGAAGTTGTTGATACTCATTGTTCTCAGGTTTAGTTTCCCTCAGATAGAACTTGAGCTCAGAAAACAGAGGCCTATTCACATGGTAATCCTGCAGACACAATGAAATAAGAGGGTCAAATAAGAGGAAAAATGGAAATAGCCTAGGCAGGCAATATTTCAATAAAAGACATGCTGAAAGCTGTTGCATGTGCTCCCTTAAACTTATAGGCTGAAGCCAGCAGTTCCTCATTGTCACTTTCCATATCCAAGAAAACGCAGTGAGGAGAGCAAGCAAGAGAGAAATACAAAGTGAGAGAGSAACAGCGCCTAACATTAAATGATTGTGGTTAAGTCAAACTGTCATCATCTCTCGATTATCTCTGATCAAATGACAATGCCTACACATAGGTGTTAATGCCTTGACTCACACAACACCATCAGGCATTCCTATATTTACCACTTTAATCACAAAATTAGAGTCCTCCCCAACAGGTGTGTCCACTTCCTGCAAAGCTGAAGGGAGAGAGGGAAGATGGGAGAGAGAGAAAATGTAAGAGACGGAAAAAAGGAGGGAGAGAGATAGGGTGTAAGAGAGAAAGGGGAGAGCTAAAGAGAGAGGGGATAGAGAGACGAAGAAAAACAGAGGGACACAGAGATAAATAAACCGTGATAAACATGACAGTAATTTCGAAGCAATCAGATGTACCCCAGTTTTTGTGGTCTGTTGGTGATGTGTTTACACCCAAAACACAAATCTGTGATTGCTGGTCATGCGTTTTGCTCCATAAATTGGGGTCACCACTCTTGTCACTCAAAGAGGGAGGGGGGGGGTTGTGGTGTGTTTGGTGTGGTGTGTTGTGTTGTTGTGTCGTGTGTGTGTGTGTGTGTGTGTGTGTGTGTGTGTGTGTGTGTGTGTGTGTGTGTGTGTTGGGGAGGGAGGGGTGGTTGAGAATCAGTGATAACTTGATGGATTGACATACTAGTCTGGTTACCTACCTAGGTAGATCAATCCAAAGCCTCCTTGACCAATTATTCTGCCCAGTCTCCATCACTTCTTCTCTGTGTAAAACTGTCTGGTAGGGGTGCAGGTAATACTCACTTCCTGGGAGGGTCCATGGAGATAGCTAGCAATAGCAACCTATTTTAGAGTTAACATTACAGAGAGTCAAGTTAGTTGGCCACTAATAGTGGCAATAGTATGGATACAGAGTATTGACATGTGGTCAACAGATGCAGCTATAGCTACCTAACTAGCCTGCAAAGTATGAGCTGAGAAGAGAGGGCATAGACCTGAAACAAAACTGGAAGTCAGTAAAATATGGAAATTGGCCAGCAGATTAGCCTAGCTACTACAAGCTAACAGACCATCTCGACTAGTTGAGGCAGAAAGCAAGCTTTTATTCTCGACCATATATTTAGCTAGGTTTAGAGCTACCGGTACTAGATATGATCAATAAACAAATGTTGGGTCCAAAGTTAGCAAGCTAGCTCGGTTGCTCTCCCCAAAGAAAAATCTACTCCATCTGGTTTTTCGACAGCTGCTGTCAAAACTGTTAGATTTCCTTAAACTTTGTCCCTCCCGCTGTGTGATAGGCCAAAAATCAACCAGTGAAATCTAGGAAGCAATGGCTCTGGATATTCACCCACCAATGACTGCAACAGCAAGTTCCATATGACAGGTTTATATTACTTTCAGTCATCCTCAAACATCTGGCCTGGGGTGCTTTCAGTGGGTGCAACATTACAGAACGTTCTGGCAAAACTGTGTAGAACAGAAACGCTCTGTCATTTAGACTAGGCCAGGGAATTGTATCAATTTGAGTGATTTGTAAGAAAGAGACCTCCCAGTCAACACGGTGGGTTCGGGCCTATTACGTTTGATACTTAGGGGACTAGGCATTGACTTGGACTCGGGGGGACTTCATGAGGGCCGAGCTCTTCCCAAGTCCGGAGAATCATATTACCTTGGGTTCCAGCTAATGGTACTCGTGCCCAGTCCACTTCAGCATATCTGGCCTGAAACTTTTTTCAGAAGTTGGGTTATATGAGGTTTTTATTCGGCATGTGTATTGTATTTCATGAAAACAAAATAGTGAAACATTTATAATTTGGCACATCTATACGTTATATTTTTTAGATAAAACTAACCTAAATACATTCAAATAATTTATTAAAAAACTATGTTTTGCAATGAAGGTCTACAGTAGCCTCAACAGCACTCTGTAGGCAGTGGAGATTTTAGAATGCACAGTGAAATCGGGAAGTATTCAGACGCCTTGACTTTTTCAAAATGTTGTTACTTTACAGCCTTATTCTAAAATTGATTAAATAGTTTTTTCCCCCTCATCTACCCACAATACCCCGTAATGACAAAGATTTTTTGTGTGTGTATATATATATATATACACAAAAATAAAGAATGAAATCACATTTACATAAGTATTAAGACCCTTTACTCGGTACTTTGTTGAAGCACCTTTGGCAGCGATAATAGCCTAAAGTCTTCTTAGGTATGACGCTATAAGCTTGGCACACCTGTATTTGGGGAGTTTCTCCCATTCTTCTCTTCCGATCCTCTCAAGCTCTGTCAGGTTGGATGGGGAGTGTTGCTATACAGCTATTTTCAGGTCTCTCCAGAGATGTTCGATCAGGTTCAAGTCCGGGCTCTGGCTGGGCCACTCAAGGACATTCAGAGACTTGTCTCGAAGCAACTCCTGCATTTTCTTGGCTGTGTGGTTAGGGTTGTTGTCTTGTTAGAAGGTGAATCTCCGCCCCGGTCTGAGGTCCTGAGCACTCTAAAGCAGGTTTTCATCAAGGATCTCTCTGTACTTTGCTCTGTTCATCTTTCCCTCAATCCTGACTAGTCTCCCAGTCCCTGCTGCTGAAAAACATCCCCACAGCATGATGCTTCCACCAACATGCTCCACCGTAGGGATGATGCCAGGTTTCCTCCAGACATGACGCTTGGCATTCAGGTCAGAGTTCAATCTTGGTTTTATCAGACCAGAGAATCTTGTTTCTCATGGTCTGAGAGTACTTTATGTGCCTTTTGGCAAACTCCAAGCGGGCTGTCATGTGCCTTTTACTGAGGTGTGACCACCAGGTTCTTGGTCACCTCTCTGATCAAGGCCCTTCTCTCCTGATTGCTCAGTTTGGCTGGGCGGCCAGTTCTAGAAAGAGTCTTAGTGGTTCCAAACGTCTTCCATTTAAGAATGATGTAGGCCACTGTGTTCTTGGGGAACTGCATTGCTGCAGAAATGTTTTGGTACCCTTCCCCAGATCTGTGCCTTGACATAATCCTATCTCGGGGCTCTACGTACAATTCCTTTGACCTCATGGCTTGGTTTTTGCTCTGACATGCACTGTCAACTGTGGGGCCTTAGATAGACAGGTGTGTGCCTTTCCAAATCATGTCCAATCAATTGAATTTACCACAGGTGGACTCTAATCAAGTTGTAGAAACATCTCAAGGATGATCAATGGAAACATGATGCTCCTGAACTCAATTTCGAGTCTCATAGCAAAGGGTGTGAATACTTATGTAAATAAGGTATTTCTGGATTTGGTTATTTTATCAACTTGAAAAAAAATCTAAAAACCTTTTTTTTTTTTGGGGAACTATTTATTTAATCCATTTTAGGATAAGGCTGTAACGTAAGAAAATGTGGAAAATAGTCAAGGGGTCTGAATACTTTCTGAATGCACTGTAAATGGTGGGCAGAAAAAAAGCCAGCAAAGCCACTACACAACACAACAATAAACAATACATTCATTGCACTAACGGTGACAAATTATGCACACAAACTATTAGGGCCTATGTAAAGCTGTCCCAACAGCAGAGCTTTATTTTCAGCACCATGGAGTGAATCCTTACCACCGCTAAACCTGGCTATCTGCTGAGCCTTGTCTGGCACCGAAACAGTTCATTCAGCCTCATTTACTGCTTTAAAAGAAATGTATATGGCTGACTTGCTTAAACACATTTCAGAACATGGGTTGTTCTTACAGTATTCTCCCTGTACACCAAGTCAGAACCATAGGATTAATAAAGGGGGCATATAAGCATACAATGAAAGCTCTTACAATATTAGACTATTACATTTCTCTAAAACAGGCTATAGGCTACATGTGCACCACCAAGTCAGAACAGTAGGCTAAGGATTCAGAGCTATCTATCTAATAGAACTCAGAGGGTTTTCTTTAATGGAAGCTTCTCTAATGTCAAACATGTTAAGTGTGGTGTACCGCAGGGCTGCTCTTTAGGCTCTCTACTATTTTCTATTTTTAGCAATGACCTGCCACTGGCATTGAACAAAGTATGTGTGTCCATGTATGCTGATGAATCATCCATATACGCATCAGCAACCACAGCTAATGAAGTCACTGAAACCCTTAACAAAGAGTTGCAGTCTGTTTTGGAATGGGTGGCCGGTAATAAACTGGTCCTGAACATGTCTAAAACTAAGAGCATTGTATTTGGTACAAATCATTCCTTAAGTTTTAGACCTCAGCTAAATCTGGTAATGAATGGTGTGGCTGTTGAACAAGTTGAGGAGACTAAATAACTTGGTATTACCTTAGATTGTAAACTGTCATGCTCAAAACATATATATTCAATGGTTGTAAAGATGGGGAGAGGTCTGGCCGTAATAAAGGGATGCTCTGCTTTTTTGACACCACACTCTATAAAGCAAGTTCTGCAGGCTCTATGTTTATCTCATCTTGATTATTGTCCTTTCGTGTGGTCCATTGCTGCAAGGAAATACCTAGTTAAGATGCAGCTGGCCCAGAACAGAGCGGCACGTTTTGCTCATAATTGTAATCAGAGGGCTGATATAAATACTATGCATGCCAGTCTCTCTTGGCTAAGAGTTGAGGAGAGACAGACTGCATCACTTCTTCTTTTTAGAAGAAACATTAACATGTTGACAATCCCAAATTGTTTAAATAGTCAATTTACACACACACTTATCCCAGCAGACATTCCACCAGGGGTATTTTCACAGTCCCCAAATCCAGAACAAATTCAAGAAAGAGTACAGTATTATATAGAGCCCTTATTGCATGGAACTTCCTTCCATCTCATATTTCTCAAATAAACAGCAAACCTGGTTTCAAAAAACAGATTAAGCAACACCTCACACCATTGCCTCTCCCCTATTTGATCTAGATAGTTTGTGTGTATGCATTGATATGTAGGCTACGTGTGCCTTTAAAAAATGTATGTAGTTCTGTCCTTGAGCTGTTCTTGTCTATTGATGTTCTGTATTATGTCATTCTGTATTATGTTTCATGTTTTGTGTGGACCCCAGGAAGAGTAGCTGCTGCTTTTGCAACAGCTAATGGGGATCCTAATAAAATACCAAATACCAAGTTATGAGGGAGAAAGGGGCCAAATTATTAAGGTGAGCAAATTCTTCTTGTGTGCAAAAGTTGTCATCAATCTTTGTCATCAAAGTCTGGCCTTCTCTGGATTTATGGTGCTTTCAAGACAACTGGAAACTCTAGAAAGAGGCCCAAGTTCCTGACTTGGAATTCCAAGTTGGATGACGGATCAAAACATATTTTCCCGGTTGGAGTTCCCAGTTGTCTTGAAATCACCTAAGTCTGAGATTTCCCAGTTCCAAGTTCCAGTTGTTTTGAATGCAACAGAAGTCATGCTGGATTGACAGCATGGCCAATTGATTCAACCTTTTCTGGCCCATGGTGTATTACGAGTGAATGTTTATCCTTTTAAGCTTGGAAAAGAGACCCTTAAACTCAGACTCCGACCACACACCCTATCCAGTGAATAGCAGACTAGAGAACATGATCTACCCCTACACTCCGTATTTTCCACTGGCTGCCCCACCACCACAGAAAGCACTGAGCTATGCTGAAACACCTGCATTTTTGGAGTTGCAAAGCAAACAAAGCAAAACAATTTTGTATGCGACTTTTATTAACTCAAATATATGTACTTTTTTACATTGTTTGCAAACTGATATATATATATATATATATATATATTATTATTTGTTTTCACATTGTTTGCAAACTGATAGACCTGTCTCTTATACACATCTAGATGTGTATAAGAGACAGGTTTGAGTGTGTGTGGACAGGTGTCTTTTATACAGGTAACGAGTTCAAACAGGTGCAGTTAATACAGGTAATGAGTGGAGAACAGGAGGGCTTCTTAAAGAAAAACTAACAGGTCTGTGAGAGCCGGAATTCTTACTGGTTGGTAGGTGATCAAATACTTATGTCATGCAATAAAATGCAAATTAATTATTTAAAAATCATACAATGTGATTTTCTGGATTTTTGTTTTAGATTCCGTCTCTCACAGTTGAAGTGTACCTATGATAAAAATTACAGACCTCTACATGCTTTGTAAGTAGGAAAACCTGCAAAATCGGCAGTGTATCAAATACTTGTTCTCCCCACTGTATATATATTTTTTAGCTAAACAGGTGGGGCTGAAAACAGGTTGGACTAGCTTCCGTCATACTCTGGGTACATTGACTTAGGTGGCTCACCTAGGAGGCTCATGGTTATCACCCCCTTCCAGAGACTTGCACAGTAATTATGACAATTTCCAGAGGACATCCTCCAACCTATCAGAGCTCTTACAGCATGAACTGACATGTTGTCAACCCAATCAAAGGATCAGAGAATTAATCTAGTAATGAAAGCATAAGCTACAGCTTGCTAGCACTGTAGTGCATAAAATGTGGTGAGTATTTGACTCAAAGAGAAAGAAATACAATAGTTGGACAGTTTGGAACAAATTGAACAAATGTATTCAAAAATGGAGGTAGCAAGTGATAGAGAGAGATAGAGGGGCGGAGATAGAGAGAGAGCTATATAAAAATATATATACTTTCACTTACTTAGGTAGCAAATGTAGCTAGCTAGTTTAGCCTACTCAAACACCCAGCTCAAACAGAGAACTATGTTAGCTAGCTGGCTATGACAATCCAACACTGGAACTTTTCCAAGACAAGATAAGCTTTTGGTTATACAAATGTATTGTCACCGGGGCCTGCCTGTGTAACTGCTACACTGCTTATTGACTGTACTGCACAATTATAGTGGTTTAAATCAAATCAAATGTTATTTGTCACATGCGCCGAATACAACAGGTGTAAACCTTACCATGAAATGCTTACTTACAAGACCTTAACCAACAATGCAGATTTAAGAAAATAGAGTTAAGAAAATATTTACAAAATAAACTTAGGTAAAAAATACAATAAAATAACAATAGAGTCAATGTGCGGGGGTACACGTTAGTAGAGGTAATTAGTAGAGGTCATTTGTACATGTAGGTAGGGGTGAAGTGACTATGCAAAGATAATAAACAGCGATTAGCAGCAGTGTAAAAATAAAGGGGGTGGTCAGTGCAAATAGTCTTGGTGGCCATTTTGATTAATCGTTCAGCAGTCTTATGGCTTGGGGGTAGAAGCTGTCAAGGAGCCTTTTGGACCTAGACTTGGCACTGCAGTACCGCTTGCCGTGTGGTAGCAGAGAGAATAGTCTATGACTTGGGTGACTGGAGTATTTGACAATTTTCTGGGTCTTCCTCTGACCGCCTGGTATATAGGTCCCGTATGGCAGGAAGCTTGGCCCCAGTGATGTACTGGGCCGTACACACTACCCTCTGTAGTGCCTTTACTAACGCGTTAGTTCTATTAGCTATGTCGACTATGACATTACTTTAGCTAATATGGTGAAGATGTAGGGTATGTGTAGCGGTTATGATATGAAGGATTGGCTTGGAAGTTTTTTTTTCGCCTGGTCACAGACAGCTGATGTGTTCATTGAAGTTCACAAGCGAAGGGAAAAGGTGAGAGGAGAGTGTGTAGATGCGAGAAGGAATACAATGAGCTGTTTGTATGTGGCTATGAAAGTGAACTGTTTGCTTGTAATCAGGGGTGTATTCATTCTGACGATTCAGTTGAAAAAGGTTTCTTAACCGGAAGCAAACAGAACGAAACGGGGATAAACGTACCTGAATTTGTCCAATAGAAACTCTAGTTTGCAACTGTTGGACTAATGAATACACCCTAGATCAGCTAGATGCAGGCAAGATTGTGCACGGTGGTATTTAATGTGTCATTTTCTCTAAACCTGTGCACCTACGTTGTAAACTTTCATTCGTAGGCTAGGTTGTAGCAACCTCATGATGGGTATATGTAAAATTAGAGTATCACGTAGTAGCCTACACCTATCGATGGAACTCAGCGAATGGAATATGAATGACAGTAATCAAATATGCTGTAATAGAAATAAGCCCATGCTCACAAAAAAATMTATAATCGTCCATCTGAAACGGCACTGACCGCCACTGTTACGGCACTGAACGCCAATAGGCTATAGCCTATTTTTCTATGGTAGGCCTATCTATAAATGCCTATACG
The DNA here is from genome assembly GCF_002910315.2 of Salvelinus sp. IW2-2015. Taxonomy (NCBI): domain Eukaryota; kingdom Metazoa; phylum Chordata; class Actinopteri; order Salmoniformes; family Salmonidae; genus Salvelinus; species Salvelinus sp. IW2-2015. The sequence continues at coordinate 36,708,238 of NC_036858.1, read as the reverse complement.
TCCTGACAAAATACACCATATTAGTGGCCTAATGTAACTTTCTGGGGCTAGTAAACTGTTGAGAATAAATCCATAACTAATCTAAATGATTTTATAATCAGGGCTTTATTTCGGCATGAAACCCGAAAGATCGTTTGAGCGGTTATTCAAATTAACCTACATCACTGCAGTTTACAGCCTAGACAATGTTTGTGTAGTAAAAATGATAAATTCCTCATTGCACTGTGTTGTTGTAGCCTAGAAGATAGAATAATTGTCTATTATAAAAATGTACGCCTAATGATATCAATAGTGGAGCGTGCTTGGTGACCGCAGAGCTACCTAGGCTGAAGGAGTGATGCAGGCTACCATGAATGTTGAATAATAGCAATAGCCTATTAAGCTAATACAAATGTAGTCTATAGCATCTTAAAACACCAAAATAAATAACGATCATGACAGTCAATGGGAAAAAAAATGCCCGAAACGATGTGCCTGTGGGTTTGATTCCCAGGCCACGAACGGAAAATGAATGCATGCATACTGTCGCTTTGGATAAAAGTGTGCTTAATGTCACATTTAATATTTTTGCACACCTCATATTTGTGAGAGGTCGAACATTTTCCTTCATGGAAATGTTGACAGTAGCTATGGGCTGCCTGCACATTCTGAGAAGACGGAAGAAAATAAAACAGCTATTTAAACCAGGTAAGTTATGAATTTTATCACCAACTGTGTAACTTTGTCATAGTGTTTCTTTGTCATAACACAAGGTTGCATGCCAAATGTTTGCTGAACATTTGAGATCTCAGATCACCAAGTCAACAATAGACTACTATTTCCTGTCTGTTTTACAAATCTGTGCTTGTAATTTTCAACATAGCAAATAGCAGCATACATGTATCATCAATTGCCAACATCAATGCRTGCTGAAGTACTGTTAACCTTAATAGAGAGCTATCATGACCTCTAAAGGACCCAAAAACACAGCAGCGGTTGCCTCTGCTGCTCGAGAAGTATGCATTGCAGCTCGAGCCGGCCGGCCTCGGCGCCTGAATGTGCAACGGGTCGTTGTGACAGTCAGTCAGTTGGTTAACAGTCGAGCCCAGCCGGATAAGATACCAAAAAGTTCAAAATAGGTAATTTTATTTGTAGTAGTGTATTTCATTGCAGTCGCTAATTAGTTTGTGACATTGTAGCTAGCTTAATTTCTGGACTGATCATGGTTGTTGTTAAAGTTTCTCCATTAACATCAGTGTCACAAACTAATTAGCTAACATCAATGTTAGCTAGCTATCTTAGCTAACTGTTAGAGACTAGGTAGCTAGCTAAGTCAATATGTTTAGGGTCTAGCCTATGTGATATTAGGTAGCTAATTGAACTAGCAAGTTTTTGTTTGTTAAACGTTGGTAGTCTATATAAGACTAGGCAAGACAGCACACGGTTAACATTGCTAGCTAYCTAACAGTCACAGTTAGCTACGCTATCTAGCTAACGTTAGGTAGCAAGCTTTGTCCAGTGAGTCAGAAATGACTCGCCTGACCACAAACGCTCCAAGCTTCAATAATGATTATGATAATGGTTTATTTTGTTTCATGTGTACAATGGAAACTAAAAGCTGAATTTCAGTAACACATATAATATTTATTTATATATGGTGCTTCTGTGTAACGTTAGCTACCTGAATGATTTGGATCTAGCTACTGTTAGTGGTCGACCATAAAACAATAAATCGTTTTGAGAAACTATTCATGGTTGACCCTATACAGCCAGTTGGTCAATCAGCTGCTGTCTTCTTTCATGGAAAAGCAAATCTATTAAAACATTTATTAAACTATAAGTATAATGTAATACAACATTCTCTAGATTGAATAATTACCATTATGCACCTTATACTCGACTGTTCACAGCCAGAAACGTATGTGTGACACAACAGTTAACATTCATAATAATGTATTATTTGTTGAACAACTACAATCCATCCATTTTGGTTTACAATACATTTGAACTTCCCACTGGTAATAACTATACGTATAAAGTAAAACAACATTGTATAGGTTGAATGATGAGTTTTTCCAGCTGACCCCATTCCTCACTTGAACCCCTTGAAGCGGTGCTCTACAATACATGTCTTCTTGTTTGTCTCCCTACCAGCAGACTCTGCCTCTCCACCCTTAAACCGTCTCCACATTCCACCATCGTGCGCCAAATGCTCAAAATGTCAATCTGAAGGCTGGCAACCTGAGCCAGAGATGGTGTAGTTGGACAGTAAATGAGTCAATCTCAAATATTTGAACTGTTCAATGTGTGTAGACTTTCACTAGGCACTGTAAACCCATTGATTCTTGAATAAAATAAGTTATAAATGCTTGTTGAGCTTAGTTGAACTGTTCTTCCCCATCAGAACCTAACATAGGCCTGTTTAACTGAAAACAAACATTTTATAGCCTCAAAACATGATTAAAACTGTAATTGTTATATAATGGATGGCCAGTCCTTGCATCCATAGCTCCTACATGTGTATGATCAGTGCTATCTGGAATCCTTGGTACTTCCTACCCTAAACCATAACCCTTACCTTAACCTTACACATATCCAAATCCCTTACCTAACCTTAACCATTTTAAATGTCAATTTCAATGGAGTAGGGACATCCGAAGGATTCTGAATAGCACAGATCATATGTTTATCATCTGAGAGCTGTATCCATGAATACTGGGCAGGGGACACAAGATAAGAGAGATCAAAGATAGTTGATATTTTCAGAGGAACATTGATCCGAGGCCTTGGCGGCCAGCTGCCAGTTGCCCATCCCTAACCTAGAGTCCTGATATTCTTTGCATAGGCCCCTCTTCTCACATGGAACAAATTTGCCTCAAGGACACACAAGGTCTGCCATGATGGATTTTCCGCCGATCTGGATGAAACTTGAAATGGCATCTATTTTTTGTATTTTATTTTTTTATTTAACCTTTATTTAACCAGGCAAGTCAGTTAAGAACAAATTCTTATTTACAATGACGGCCTACTGGGGAACATTGCCTTGTTAACTGCCTTGTTCAGGGGCAGAATGACAGTTTTTTACCTTGTCAGCGCAGGGATTTGATCCAACAACATTTCGGTTACTGGCCCAACACTAGGCTACCTGCCGCCCCAAATGGATACATTTTTTCCCCAGACGAGTATGTCAAAAACTGACCAATAAACATTAATGTGGGCTTGATCTGGCACATAAATGCATATAAATCAGACATGGATATTTGTATTGTAACCAAACTTGGTACACATGTTCCAAACCCTGTCAAGATTCAACATATGCAAGCACATTCAGATTGACCACCCGGTGGCGCTACAACAGGCATATATTTTCAGACTCACCAAGACAGTCGTGAAGAGGGCACGACAACATCTTTTACCCCTCAGGAGAATGAAAAAAGATTTGTCATGGGTCCTCAGATCCTCAAAAAGTTATACAGCTGCCCCATCGAGAGCATCCTGACTGGTTGCATGGTAACTGCTCAACATCTGACCGCAAGGTGCTACAGAGGGTAAAATTGTCAAGACTCCAGCCCCAACCAAGCAATGAGGAATTGGCCCAGAAGCGGCCCTCTTCCGGGGGGCCAGAACTGATTGAATCGGCCCGAAATCAAAATGAATGACTGCCGTTTCCGTATGCCGGAATTCAGCCGGCATCTTACCAGAATCCCCCCAAAAGTGGCCCGATGCACTTTTAAATAAATGTACACAAAATGACCCGATTTGGTCATTTTAAATATTACTATTATACATTTAAACATACAAATTATACCCATCCACAATAAAAAAAWTAAAAAAGATTTAGCTATTTTTGTCATATATATTGTCTTGTCCCATCACTGTAACTCCCGTACGGCCTCGGGAGAGGTGAAGGTTGAGAGCAGCAACGTGTCAGAGGAAACATCGTACACCTGGTGATCATGTCAGCGAGCATGCGCCTGGCCCACCACAGGCTACAGCGCAATGGGACAAGGACATACCGGCCAGCCACACCCTCCCGTAACCTGGATGGCGCTGGGCCAATTGTTCGACGATTCARGGGTCTCCTTATCGCGGCCGGCACAGGTATCGAACCAGCATCTGTAGCAACSCAGTTTGCACTGCAATGTCTTAGACCGCTGCACCACTCGGGTGGCCCAATCCACAAAGTTTTTATCAATTGCCTTACACAAAGTATCAAAATACTAAAATATTACTTAAACAGGACTCTTAAAGAATTTAATTTAAATGCTAATTACATTTTTTGATCACAGAAACAATGATAAAATCTGGAAAAATAAATGAATAATGAAATGTTAATTATATAAAGCAGCCTGTGTAATCATCTGCCAGATAGTAGCCACAATTGGCCCGAGCCCCAAGTAATACATTTGGGCCAGTTAACTCACACCAGAATCGTAGCCTTGTGCACTTGATCGATGTCTACTATAGTGGCCACTATAATAGAGCAAAAATAGAATGCCTGTTTGTTTCATTCTATTTCTACTCTAAGATGATTTTTCCCAYGTGCAATATTTATGTGTGTGGTCACAGGCYTTCTATCTTAAAGGCTGTCATGGCTAGCTGCAATATGTGTGTATTGTTTATTCTCAAGACTTGAGTGTCATTTGCAGTAAAGTCTAGMCAACAAATAACATTGGATTGCTTTCTTAAWTTTTTTTAGCTTTGAGTTGGGTTCACATTAACCACATTTTTAATTTACACACAGAGACTGATCATGTAGATCACATGATTTGCTGTTTAATTAGTTAAAACCTGCATTTCCCCCTAGAGGGCATTTTTTGCATATTTCAGTGCAAAGAAAAAGTGTAACCTTTTTGGACCCTGAACAGTTTGCATCCCTGAGGCTACATCAAGTAGGCCTAACCACAAACTCTTCCTGAATTTTGGGTGAATACAACATAGTGACACATCTGGTGGCACAGACTGAGCAGGAGCAATAAGAATATAACAATATCTCACGGTAATCTCAAGTTTTAGAAGTAGGCCTTTAGAATTAGATTTAAAAGTACAGTGTGACTAAAACTATTYCCAAGATCTTTTCGACTCATGGGATGAAGCCTGTAGGACTACAGACAGAGACTGTGAATACAAGCTAATCTTTTGGCACTGAATAGATGCACAAAGATGTGTAAAACGTAGTGCCGCCAGGTGTCTCTGGCCTAATCAAAATTACCCAATGGAAGAACAATAAGCTCAGTCCGTTTTTGTCAGCTACAACCTTTTTGCTTGTCAGGCTCTAACCTTGCTCCAAACCTGTCGGCTCCCATAATGCCCCAGGCTTTATCTTAGAGACCCTGGTGTTGTTCCAGCATGGTTTGTATAACAGCCAGTAATCAATAATCATTATAGTACGGCTTTATTCAGTAAATATTTGCTTTCAATCTATTTATAAAGAAATTGAAGAAACCCCCAGTTTCATTTAGTTTACACACAGATCAATAGGCAGTTGTTTTTTGGACTGCAGTCTGGTGGTCCCTGAGATGTAGCACAGCTTGAACACAATTTTGCTTTACAACATGTCTTGGTCAATATTATGCCTCCATAATGTACTAGGAGTGGTTTAACGTGCAGCGCACTTGATGGCGACGGCGTCTCCAGCACTTTCCGCTCTCAGCCAGGTTTGTTTTATTTAGAGCAGAGCAAAACTGCAGTTTCTTCCCATTGGCACGCACCTGCAGCGAGGCTATCGATCGGTGGGCCCCCGTAGGGCCTAATTTAYGACTCAAGGACTCTGCTAAAGAACATCAAGTGCTGAGCACTGAGAGGGCGGGAGGAAAAAGGAGGAAAAATATTACTTTAGAGGAAAAAGGGAACTCTAGCCAATGCATTTGCTGCTGCATATGGAAGATCAATGGATAAAAGAGTTTGTATCCAACTAGAATTCAGACTATTTGCTTGAGTGTAGGCCTACTGTATATGAATGACCATCTAATGATTAGGTTCTATATAATTGGCACATAGCCCTTGGTGTTGCATAATCTGTCGGGTTCTCTGTTGTGCTATTGCAAAGCAAGTTAAGTATTTACTACATTCTCTCATATGAAACTACAGAAAACATCTACAGCCTACTCATCTGCACTCTCATCTCTGATGGCCTGCTGTTTCTCTGAAGTTAGTCTATCTAGGTCGCCTTACTCATGCAGACCAGTGCGGTTCACAGCAACATCACTTTAGTTCTGACTTTCTAGAGGAGGACAAGGGGATTAATCTCTAAAAGTCACCGACATTAACGCAGAGATCCCCTAATCTCTGGCTAGCCTGGTTTAGCTGTCTCCCTCCTCTGCCATCAGCTCCGTTTCCTCTCCCCTCACCCAGGGTAATTGCTCTGTGAGCTCCAAGGGGCCAACCAAGTACCACCGGGCACCTCTCCCCAGCTCTCATAGTGTGGGCATGGTGACACCAATCTCCGGAAGGCCGTGACACCATTTTGTGTAACTGGCCCTAGTGATGGAAATGGCGTAGTTGTTATAATTAGGCAGAGCAGACCAGGGTATTGCGGTGGTGACCCACCCCAGCKCAAGTCCATATGGTGGGAAAGAGATAATGAGGTAGTTAATGTGCTGTGTCCATCAGGAAGAAATACTCAATATGTACGCCCGGCCATCAGGCTGGCTAGAGAGTTTTCTGTTCCTTTTCTCTGTCCATCGTGATATGAGTTTGTGCTGTAGAGTGAGCATCACCTCCGTCATGTGACAGGGGAGGTTTTCATTCTAGTCATCTAGCTATAACTCTGTAACTCTATGGTCATCTCACAATTTTTACTCAACATTCATGTGTGTGTGAGTGTGAGACTGTGTGTGTGTGTGCATTTATCTTTTTTCCTTTTAATTCCATCATGCATCAGATTTCACTTCTATGCTTTCAGTGCTTTGTGGTTCTCTCTATTTTATAAATATGAGATGCATAGTAGAATAGTGAAAATTCACTTTGTCTGTGGAATACAGAGAATTAGTGGAGGGTCTATGACCCAAAATATGATGTACTATCTGACTCCCTTATTAGATGATCTAAGATGACGCCATACTGTATGGCCGCCGTTTTGCAATCTCCGACCCAACGTTGCTCTTTTGTAATATTTTTGTTTGTTTATTGTTGTCTATTTTCACGTAATTTATCTGCTATTATGTCTTACAACCGACAAGAACTCTTGAACATCAGATAGGCAGTTACTTACCCCAATTCCGGCTTCTACTTCGACTCATCTTCCCTGGGTTCTCTCTGTAATTCCAACCCAATCTTCGGGCTACCCAAGAGGAAACGCRGGCATTACAGAGGCAAAAGGGGGGGATCCTGGTGAGATTAAGGCGAAGGGAAAACCGGCCAGCTCTTCCCTCCATTCTACTGGCAAATGTACAAACAGGAAACACTACACCCAGAGTCTGCCTTTCTGGTTTCCGGCTATTTTAATTTGCCATCACTAAGACACGTGATGCCCAAATTCAATCAACACGTCTCCAACGCCACTAGGGTCGAGAAAGTCCTAGACCACTGCTATTCTACCCACAAGCAAGCACAAAGGCCCTCCCTCACCCACCATTCTTGCTTCCTGTTTACAAGCAGAAGCTGAAACAGGAAGTAACCGCGATTCGCTCCATTGAGAAATGGTCACCAGAATCAGAGGGTATGCTTCAGAACAGCTTTGCTAGCGCTGAGTGGAATATGTCTTGAGACTCTGCCAATAACGTCGACGAGCTTACCACCTCCGTCACTGGCTTCATTAGAAAATGCATCGGCGACGTTGTACCCATGGTGAGGGTTCACCCTAGACCCACTCCAATTTGCATACCACCCGAACAGATCCAGAGACGACGCAATCTCAATTGCTCTCCACACTGACCTCATCCACCTAGATAATAGGAATACCTATGTGAGAATGCTGTTCATTGACTACAGCTCAGCGTTCAACACCATTATCCCCTCCAAGCTTGTCACCAAGCGTAGGACTCTGAACAACTCCCTCTGCAACAGGACTTCCTGGCAGCCGAACCCAGGAGGTGAGGGTAGGCAACATCACCTCCCCTATGCTTTTAACACAGGGGCCCAACAGGGGTGTGTGCTTAGTTCTTTCCTGTACTCCCTGTTCACCCATGACTTTGTGGCCACGCACGTCTCCAGCACCATTATCAAGTTCGCTGACAACATGACGGTGGTAGACCTGAATACCGGCGACGATGACTCAGCCTACAGGGAGGAGGTCAGTGAGATGGCAGTGTGGTGCCGGAGCAACAACCTCTCCCTCAACATCCGCAAGACCAAAGAGCTGATCATGGACTACAGGAAATAGGGGGTGCGTGCACACCTCTGTCCACATCGACGGGGCGGCAGTGGAGCAGGAAGACAGCTTCAAGTTCCTCGGTGTCCAAATCCCTAAAGGCTTCAAATGGTCCAAACACACATGCACAGTCGTGAAGTAGGCGCGACAGTGCTTTACCCTCTCAGGGGGTTGAAAAAGCTTGGCATGGGCGCTGAAATCCTGTAAAGGTTCTGCAGCTGTTCCATTGACAGCATATTGACTGGCTGCATCACTGCTTGGTATTGCAATAGCACCGCCCTCGATTGCATGGCACTACAGAGAGTTGCGCGGACAGCCCAGTACATCACAGGGGCCGAGCTTCCTGCKATGCAGGACCTCTATATCAGGCGGTGTGAAAAGATGGTCCGGAAAATCGTCAAAGACCCCAACAACACAAGCCGTAGACTATTTTTTATGCTGCCACATGGCAAGAGGTACCGGTGCATCAAGTCTGACACCAACAGGCTCTTGAACAGCTTCTATCCCTAAGCAATACGACTGAGAAATAGCTAACAAAATAGGTACATGGATCGAGTTTACCTTGTATCTTTATTGACCTTTTATTTCAGTATGCACACTCACTACACACTCACATATACTGTCACTCCAACACACAAACAAACCCTCACTCCATTTGCTCACCCATTCACTCACTCACACATAATATGCACATACCTGTACGTTGATACTGCCTCTACACACCCACTCACATGTAAGCTGCTCCTACTCTGTTTATCTTATATCCTGTTTCCTAGTCATCTTACCCCTATACATATCTACCTCCGRCACTCCAGTATCCCTGCACAAACTTTTTAAATATTTCCTGTGAATAGTATGCTTGCTTACTTACTTTATTGTGTATTTTCATACTTCTTATTCTTATTTCTCATGTGTTTTTTCTAGTAATACATTATTATTGATTATTGCATTGTTGGGTTTTGAGTTTGCCAGAAAAGCATATCACTATACTTGTGCATGTGACATGAAAACTTGAAACTTATTTGAAGGCTATAGGCCCATAATCATATCCAGTGGGGATAGCCAAGGTTGTGAGCCTTGAAATACTATGCACGTGTCTAGGTTTACTGTTATGCAATTATTGAGAGGCTATGGAAAAAATAGCTATTGTCTTGAAATCAATGTCCTAGCTTTAAATTATTGAGTTAACCTTAGCTCAGAGATGCACAGTTAGAGACCGAACAAACTCTATATGCTATGTAGAGTTGTTCGGTAAGTATTCAAACCCCTTGACATTTTCCACATTTTGTTACGTTACATGCGTATTTTAAAATGTATTAAATCTTTTTTCCCTCATCAATTTACACCAAATTGCCCCATAATGACAGGTTTTTTAGTTTTTTTCAAATGTATCAAAAATWAAAAAAACTTAGATATCACCTTTGGCAGTGATTACAGCCTCGAGTCTTCTTGGGTATGATGCTACAAGCTTGGCACACCTGTATTTGGGGAGTTTCTCCCATTATTTTCTGCAGATCCTCTCAAGCTTTGTCAGCTTCAATGAGGAGCGTCACTGCACAGCTATTTTATGGTCTCTCCAGAGATGTTCYATCCGGTTCAAGTCTGGGCTATGGCTGGGCCACTCAAGGACATTCAGAGACTAGTCCCGAAGCCACTCCTGCAGTGTCTTGGCTATGTAGCCAGCAGCATACCACCCTGCATACCACTGCTGGCTTGCTTCTGAAGCTAAGCAGGGTTGGTCCTGGTCAGTCCCTGGATGGGAGACCAGGTGCTGCTGGAAGTGGTGTTGGAGGGCCAGTAGGAGGCACTCTTTCCTCTGGTCTAAACAAAAGATCCCAATGCCCCAGGGCAGTGATTGGGGACACTGCTCTGTGTAGGGTGCTGTCTTTCGGATGGGACGATAAACGGGTGTCCTGACTCTCTGAAGTCATTAAAGATCCCATGGCACTTATCGTAAGAGTAGGGGTGTTAACCCCAGTGTCCTGGCTAAATTCCCAATCTGACCATCATGGTCACCTAATAATCCCCAGTTTACAATTGGCTCTTGGCTCATTCATCCCCCTCCTTTCCCCTGTAACTATTCCCCAGGTCGTTGCTGCAAATGAGAATGTGTTCTCAGTCAACTTACCTGGTAAAATAATGGTAAAATAAAAATAAATAAATAAAAATGTGCTTAGTGTCATTGTCCTGTTGGAAATTGAACCTCCACCCCAGTCTGTGCCTCTACACAATCCTGTCTTGGAGCTCTATGGACAATTCCTTTGACCTCATGGCTTGGCTTTTGCTCTGACATGCATTGTCAACTGTGGGACTTCATGTAGACTGGTGTGTGCCTTTCCAGATCATGTCCAATCKATTGAATTTACCACAGGTGGACACCAATCAAGTTGTAGAAGCATCTCCAGGATGATCAATGGAAACAGGATGCACCTGAGCTCAATTTTGAGTCTCACAGCAAAATGTCTGATTACGAAAGTTTTTTACATTTTTAATACATTTGCAAAAATTTCAAAGAAAACTGTTTTTGCTTTGTCATTATGGTGTATTGTGTGTAGATTGATGACAGGAAAAACATATTCTATCCATTTTAGAGTCAGGCTGTAAGGTAACAAAATGTGGAAAAAGTCAAAGGGTCTGAATACTTTCCGAATGCTCTGTATATTGTGAATAACATATACCATTAGACATTTCACCAAATAATAATTCAAGGAATATTACTCAGAAATGTGAGGGRTACGGTTCGTTTCCATTTAAAAGTAATCAGATTCATTACAGGTACGCAATAAGAAGACAATTCACAAATGGTGCATACCAGAAATCTTCACAATAAAAATAACACAAAATATCCTAAGTCTTAACAGCATAGAAAGCTCACCACTATAACATACTAATGTACATCAGGAGATCCCAGTATCTCCTATCATCTATTTAAAACAAATTTGCATGGCCTAAAACATTAAAACAAAAAGCATAAAACTTCATTTTGTAATCTAATATCCACACATCAACACTGTATGATAAGAGCACACCCCTGTGTTGCTCCTCTTTGAACTATCCGCCGTCCAATGAACAGAATAACACAGTTTCTCTGTAACAATAAACCCATAGCACTTACAGTACAATGAAACAAAAATGCACAGCTTTCATGAACCCTTGAAACAATCCAAACACGACAATTGAATGCACTCAGTAACATTAATTTTGTCAATTCAAGTTTCATCAGTCGTCACACCTCTCCTGGCGTCATTGACCCCAGGACTTCTGTTCACTCTTTCTATTCTTCCACTACAGTATTGCCATGCATGGGTTGCAACACACTATCACAGATTATCATGAAATAGAATTCCAATTTGTTGTGGCTAAAGTAAGCTAGGTTAGCTAGGTGGTTAACATTAGCTAAGGGTTAAGGTTAGGGTTAAAGGTTAGGGTTAGGGGTTCAGGTTTGGGGTAGAGGGTAAGGTAACGTTCAAAGTAGTTACAAAATAGTAAGTAGTTGCAAAGTTGCTAATTATGTAAAGTTATCCATCGTGTGATTCGAACTTGCAGCGTTTGGGTTGTTAGACCTTCGCGTTATACGCCAACCCATCCTCCCTCATATTGTTTCTGTCTCAGTAACCTACTGCCTTTATCTGTGATTGAAATGCACGGTATACAAAATTGTGTGGTGGACATAAAAATGATTTGTGATAGTGGGTTGTGCCATTTCAAATTAACATAATACAAATCTAATGGCCAGTAATGAGAAGCAGTTTCTCCATTATGGAGAGTGGCCCTGTGTGCGTGCAGTTGTATGTGTGTGATGTGATGCTAATAAAGCCTGCTTTCTGCTCCAGGGAGCAAGCACTGACCAGGATTCAGATTAGGCCTTAATGGCTCTTAGGCCTGGAGCCAAATTGAAACGTAAAACCCCAACCCAAACATAATTTAGCCCTATACGTCTGCCCTCTTGATGTGGCCCTGAATGTGGATATTGGAGATGTTAAGTTGTTGGACTGTAATTTACTTCTAAAGATCCACTCAACTCATTGGTCATCTCACCATGTGACATACTGCACTAGCTTTGAATAGTCCCTGCAATATGCAACTTTTCAGGGAAGCCAGGAACCAATACACACAGTCAGTTAGGAAAGCAAAGGCTAGCTTTTTCAAACAGAAATTTGCATCCTGCAGCACTAATTCCAAAAGGTTTTGGGACACTGCAAAGTCCATGGAGAATAAAAGTACCTCCTCCCAGCTGCCCATTGCACTGTGACTAGGAAACACTGTCACCACTGATAAATCCACAATAATTGAGAATTTCAATAAGCATTTCACTATGCCTGGTCATGCTTTCCACCTGGCTACCCCAACCCCGGCCAACAGCTCTGCACCCCCCGCAGAAACTGGCCCAAGCCCCCCCCCCCCCCCGCTTCTCCTTCAGCTGGGCAAGACAATCTGGACCCTCTCTTCCTAAAAATATCCACTGCCATTGTTGCAAACCATATTACTAGTCTGTTCAACCTCTCTGTCGTATTGTCTGAGATTTCAAAAAGATTGGCTGCGGTCATCCCCCTCTTCAAAGGGGCAGACACTCTAGAGCCAAACTGTTACAGACCTATATCCATCCTGCCCTGCCTTTCTAAAGTCTTCGAAAGCCAAGTGAACAAACAGATCACCAACCATTTCGAATCCCACCGTACCCTCTCCGCTATGCAATCTGGTTTCCGAGCTGGTCACGGGTGCACTTCAGCCACGATCAAGGTCCTAATTGATATCATAACCACAATCGATAAAAGACAGTACTGTGCAGCCATCTTCATCGACCTGGCCAAGGCTTTCGACTCTGTCAATCACTGTATTCTTATCGACAGACTCAAAAGCCTTGGTTTCTCTAATGACTGCCTCGCCTGCTTCACTAACTACTTTTCAGATAGAGTTTAGTGTGTCAAATCGGAGGGCCTGTTGTCTGGACCTCTGGCAGTTTCTTAGGGGGTGCCACAGGGTTCAATTCTTGGGCCGACTCTTTTCTCTGTATATATCCATGATGTCGCTCTTGCAGCGGGTGATTCTTTGATCCACCTCTACGCAGACAACACCATTCTATATTGAACTGGCCCTTCTTTGGACACTGTGTTAACAAACCTCCAAACGAGCTTCAACGCCGTACAACACTCCTTCCGTGGCCTCCAACTGCTCTTAAATGCTATTAAAACTAAATGCATGCTCTTCAACCGATCGCTGCCCGCACCTTCCCGCCCGACTAGCATCACTACTCTAAACGGTTCTGACTTGTGGACAAGAACATGTGGACAACTATAAATACCTAGGTGTCTGGCTAGACTGTAAACTCTCCTTCCAGACTGACATTAAGCATCTCCAATCCAAAGTTAAATCTAGAATTGGCGTCCTATTTCGCAACAAAGCCTCCTTCACTCGTACTGCCAAACTTACCCTCGTAAAACTGACTATCCTACCGATCCTTGACTTCGGCGATGTCATTTACAAAATAGCCTCCAATACTCTACTCAGCCAATTGGATGCGGTCTATCACAGTGCCATCCATTTTGTCACCAAAGCCCCATATACTACCCAGCACTGCGACCTGTATGCTCTCGTTGGCTGGTCCTCACTACATATTCGTCGCCAAACCCACTGGCTCCAGGTCATCTATAAGTCTTTGCTATGTAAAACTCTGCTTTATCTCAACGCACTGGTCACCATAGCAACACCCACCCATAGCACGTGCTCCAGCAGGTATATTTCACTGGTCATCCCCAAAGCCAACACCCCCTTTGGCCGCCTTTCCTTTCAGTTCTCTGCTGCCAATGACTGGAATGAATTGCAAAATTCACTGAAGTTGGAGAGTTATATCTCCCTCACTAACTTTAAGTATCAGCTTACTGATCGCTGCAGCTGTACACAGCCCATCTGTAAATAGCCCATCCAACCAACTACCTACCTCATCCCATATTTGTTTTTTGTTTTTCTGCTCTTTTGCACACCAGTATTTCTACCTGCACATCCTCATCTGTACATATATCAGTCCAGTGTAAATTGCTAAATTGTAATTACTTCGCCACTATTGGCCGATTCATTGCCTTACCTCCTTACTTCATTTCCACACACTGTATACAGATTTTTCTATTGTATTATTGACTGTACGATTGTTTATCCCATGTGTAACTCTGTGTTGTTGTTTTTGTCGCACTGCTTTGCTTTATCTTGGCCAGGTCGCAGTTGTAAATGAGAACTTGTTCTCAACTGGCCTACCTGGTTAAATAAAGGTGAAATAAAATGTTTTAAAAATGTAATCTCCAGGAGAATAATGAGACTGAAGTTAGTTAGCTAGGTCTATATGGGAAAGTATGTTCAGGTGATGCCATATCATTTGATAGGCATGATTGTGCAACTTTACTTAACATTGTTAATGATTGAAAGAGAGGACAAAAGGAGTGCTGCTACCTGTCAGACCGTGGTGTATAAAATCAAATAAAGTACTCATGTATTTTGTAATTATCATTAAATGTCAGTTTCCTTTGTCAAACACTGATCAATATAATACCATTGAAATCGTTTCAATTAAACATGGCACGAGCAAGTAAGAAATGCGTGATTGAGAAGTTGCGCGGAGACTAAGAAATTCATGTCTTTGAGAAGTTTGACAAAGGGAAAATCAACTGTCTAGTTGGCGATGCAGAGAAGGTCATGGGTTTAGTTTGTCTCTTTCCTTGAGTATCTCTGCCGCTCACACACACACACACACACACACACAACACACACACACACACACACACACACACACACACACACACACACACACACACACACACACACACAAAACACACACACACAACACACACACACACACACACCACACACCACACACACACACACACACACACACACACAAACCTTGGCCAATTCATGCTCTGGCCCTACGGAAGACAAGAGGAACAGAAGAGAGGAAGAGAACTTAAATGAAGTCCTAAAAGACCAAATGTCCTTGGTAGTTTGCAGTGGTCAGTCTCCTATCGATTTTCCACTCTATTTGTTTTTTTTCAATTCAATCCTCTTGCTGTTCACCATTGCATATTATATATGTTTATGTCTGTGGTTTTAATGTTCATGTCTGTCTTGATGTTGACATTGTTGATTCCAGGGTCAGTGCCGGGGGGGGGGGGGGGGGGCACTTGAACAGACCCATGCACTGAGGAGTCTGTGGAGATGTGCTCTATATCCTGACAAGCACAGACACAGCCACACAGCCTCAGTGTGATTGGTTCACTCTCCACACACACAAACATGCACACACTCACACATGCACACACACACCACAGACAGGGACACACACACAGTGGCACTTTACCTGGTCCCATAGGACAACCAATTAGAGACCAGCACAGCATGGGAGATGAGATACACCAGGACAAGTATTCCCAGTACTCCCAGTGCCATCCAGTACTCTCATAAAGACTCACCTGGACAGCCTGATCAGAGAGCACTACACACAAACAAGCCAGGCCAACCTTGGAGGTCTGACCCTGACTTTGACCTTTAAAAAAAAAAAAAAAAGTAATTTTATTTAACCAGGCCAGTTGAGAACAAGTTCTCATTTACAACTGCGACCTGGCCAAGATAAAGCAAAGCAGTGCAACACAAACAACAACACAGAGTTACASATGGAATAAACAAACGTACAGTCAATAACATGTTGTAGCATAACATGAGGAAAGTGAGTGGTCTGCCCTGTAACTGAAGGATGGACTACTTTCCCTATGATCTGCAAGGTATACAAGCGATACTTTGAGATTTTGGCAATGGAGCCCTTTATATACTTCCACAGAGTCAGATGAACTCATGGATACCATTTGTATGCCTCTGCATCCAGTATGAAGAAAGATAGAGGTAGTTTTGCGAACCAATATGCTAACTAGCGTTAGTGCAATGATTGGAAGTTCAGTCATTGTGCTAATGCTATTTAGCAAATGCGCTAACGCTAGTTAGCAACTTGCTTCAAACTGTACACAGAGACATAAAACTGGTATCCAAGAGTCCATCTGACTTTGGGGAAGTAGATAAAGGGCTTCATTGTCAAAATCCRGAAGTATCCCTTTAAGGGCTACAATGGCTGGGGGATGTACTTTTTGAAGGCATTCTGACAACTATGGAACAACTTGTAGTCTAACCTTGCAGAGGTCATGTACAGACTAGAGCAGAGGAGAGACGGGCGAGGGGAGAGAAATGGAGACAGAGAGAGGAGGAYGAGAGTGAAAGGCATAGAATAATTTATGGTCTGGCTGTCAGATTTGAGCAATGAAACAGTCCTAACACCTGGTGGATCTCACTGCTCTCCATGAGGCTCTGTTTGTTCCAACAGGCCACTACCTGAAGGGAGAGG
The DNA here is from genome assembly GCF_002910315.2 of Salvelinus sp. IW2-2015. Taxonomy (NCBI): domain Eukaryota; kingdom Metazoa; phylum Chordata; class Actinopteri; order Salmoniformes; family Salmonidae; genus Salvelinus; species Salvelinus sp. IW2-2015. Next base: position 36,691,571 of record NC_036858.1, on the reverse strand, counting down.
ACAGGAGAGAGGGTGGAGAGGGCCAGGAAATACGATAGGTAGTGTCAATAATTAGGAAATCGATGGAGGAAGAGTGCTCAGAGAATGAGAGTTAAAGTTAAAATGAGAGAGGTAGTGGACATAAGGGGAGAGTGGAGACATTAGATTAAACAGAGAGAGGAGAAGGAGGAGAGGAGGATGCTACTGCTGATGATAAAGAGTAGTAGTTTATTGGGTTAAAGTTGATTGACAAGGCTGTGTAGGTTAACGGTTGTGTTTGACGTCTAACAGAAACAAGCTGCAAACACAACTAAGCGCGATGCTTTTCGTTTCATCCCAAATCCTTTCCCAAATCACTCTGACCTCGATAAACAATGGAGACTTTTGAAAGACAAAAGCAATTCAGATGTTGATTTTGGAAGTTTCAATCTAATTTGTGTGTTTGTCTGTACTTGTGCTTGTTTAATGTGGCGTGAGGGGAGTCTGGGGGATGCAGGGGATCCAACCCCACTGTTCTCTTCTCTGGTCTCACCTGGGGCTTCTAACTAGCTCAGAGAATATCTCCACAATACTCCCAGGTATGGCAATTACAGGCCGATCATTTGCTAAAAATTTCCTTTTCCTTTCATGTTGTTCCTAAACAACAATAGATTAATATTCTTATCCCCGAGGTGCCCACTCTGGTATTGTTCATTACAGGGGGTATTATCATCTTCACCTACTGTAAATAATAACACAAATGGACATACAGGCACAGAGACCAGAACACACTTGCACAAATCAAAACGTCTAACACATCATCGTGATCTCTACAGCGCTGTTGGCTGGTCGTCATTGACCTTGCGTAGGCTTAAACATTGGTATACACTGATTTATAAGGCCATATTGGGTAAAATGCCATTTTATCTCTGTTCTTTTTTAGTCTGGTCGGTAAATAAATATAAATTACGGTCCCATTCTCATTTGCTTCTAACAGTACCAAAAATTAGAACAGGACATGGTAGAAATAGTTTTAGTTACTTAGGTCCGTGGTCCTGGAATTCTCTCCTGAACATTTTAAAATGTGATGATCTAGTTTCGTTGGTGGAGTTTAAACACTTGAACGATGTATATATCATAGAAGAGTGTAATTGTTTTTAGGCCAGCTAACCCTAACCCTAACCCTAACCCTAACCCTAACCCTAAGCCTTTAGGCTAGAAAAGCACACTCTCTTTCAGATGAGAATACAGTGCCTTGCAAAAGTAGTCATCCCTATCATCCCGTTTTTCCTATTTTGTTGCATTTCAACTTTAAATAGATTTTTATATGGACTTCATGTAATGGACATACACAAAATAGTCCAAATTGGTTGAGTGAAATGAAAAACACGTATTTCAAAATAAGAAAATGTGAAAAGTGCGTGCATATGTATTCACCCCCTTTGCTATGAAGCCCCTAAATAAGATCTGGTGCAACCAATTACCTTCAGAAGTCACATAATTAGTTAAATAAAGTCCACCTGTGTGCAATATAAGTGTCACATGATCCGTCACATGATCTCAGTATATATACACCTGTTCTGAAAGTCCCCAGAGTCTGCAACACCACTAAGCAAGGGGCACCACCAAGCAAACGGCACCATGAAGACCAAGGAGCTCTCCAAACAGGTCAGGGACAAAGTTGTGGAGAAGTACAGATCAGGGTTGGGTTATAAAAAATTATCTTTGAACATCCCACAGAGCACCATTAAATCCATTTTTTTTAAATGAAAAGATTATGGAACTGCAACAAACCTACCAGGAGAGGGCCACCCACCAAAACTCACGGACCAGGCAAGGGAGGCATTAATCAGAGAGGCAACAAAGAGACCAAAGATAACCCTGAAGGAGCTACAAAGCTCCACAGCATAGATTGGAGTATCTGTCCATGGGACAACTTTAAGACGTACCCTCCACAGAGCTGGGCTTTACAGAAAAGGGGTCAGACAAAAAATAAGCAAACACGTTTGGTGTTTGCCAAAATGCATGTGGGAGACTCCCCAAACATATGGAAGAAGGTACTCTGGTCAGAAGGTACTCTGGTCAACTAAAATTGAATTTTTAGGCCATAAAGGAAAAGGCTATGTCTGGCGCAAACCCAACACCTCTCATCACCCCGAGAACACCATCCCCATGGTGAAACATGGTGGTGGCAGCATCATGCTGTGGGGAAGTTTTTKATCTGCAGGGACTGGGAAACTGGTCATAATTGGAGGAATGATGGATGGCTCTAAATACAGGGAAATTGTTGAGTGGTGAATAGTTTTGCACCCTCAACTTTTCAAATGTTTTGTATTTTTTCTTGTTTGTTTCKCAATAAAAAAATATTTTGCATCTTCAAAATGGTAGGCATGTTGTGTAAATCAAATGATACAAACCCCCCAAAAATCTAATTTAATTCCAGGTTGTAAGGCAACAAAATAGGAAAAATGCCAAGGGGGTGAATACTTCGCAAACCACTGTATATTATGCATAACAATCTACAGTATTGTATTAGTGTATTATTCTTCTCAGATGATTGTGGCACAATCATCCATGAAATAAGTTAGATGTAAAAAATGTTGTATTTCTTCCAGGTCTTTCAGGTGCATCTTTGTATTCATGACGGTTTCCCTGCACCAAAAATCAATCTCAATCAAAGGTGCTGTGAGTTTATCATAAATTATCATGAAAAGGGTTCCCACTCAGTAGATCCTTAATTACAATCTCATTTGAATAAGTTTGCATATTAATGAGTTTGGAATGAAAATGGTTTGTGCAGATTCTGATGGGGGACGGGGTAACCAACAGCGATAATGGCAGCTCTTTAAAATGTATGTGATCTTACTACCAGCAGAGGCTCACCCATCACACTCACACACACACACAAAGACGCAACTGCAGCAAGCACACCACCACACACACACACACACACACACACACACACACACACACACACACACAGGGGTGTTATAACGTGATTAATCACAGAGTGTCTCTGACATTAATAATCTATAACCAAATTAAAGACTTCATTAGTTTCAACTTGGCGGCATGTTTGGTCGAATTGTGATTCAGCGCTGTGTGATATTAGCCTCGTGATATTTTTTTGTTTTACATTGCGATAAAAGTTTGCTTCAAAGTTTCACTTCAAGAACCTGGAACGAGTAGTTTCTTGTACTAGAGTGTGACTTTAATTCATATCTCTGAATAAAGAGAAAGGTATAATGCCCAAAAAATCCATATTGTTTTCACAAGTATGTCTAAGTTTGAGATCATTGACAATGAGACCTAGTAACCTCGTAATAGTCTCACACCTATAGGCTAGAAATAGCCTATGCCGTGCTGCTTGTGACACGTTGTGCCTTAGAACATCGTGAAACGCTTAGTCATTGATGAGCAAAGCCTTCTAATACAGCAAAGGTAGAGTGACTGTAGTTGAGTTTCAGTGACTACACAGAAGGGGAGACAAAAGTGATGCAACAGCAGAGACTTGTGGTCAGTGAGAGATGTGCGATGAGCTTTATGTTACCGCTATCTCTCTCTCTCTCTCTCACTCTCTCTATGTCTGTCTTACCTCCCTCCATCTTTCCCCCAAAGCCCTGACCTTTTTCTCTGTTTGCAGGTTTATTACGGCTACAATTATTACAGATTACACTGAGAAGGAGCTTCTCAGCATTGAGAAACCTCTTTATTAAAGCGTTCTAATAGATCTTATTGACTTGATGTCATATAAAGGGCAATCACACGCACTGTAATAAAGTGGCAGTAAATATCACTGTTATTTTGTTCATGAATATGTAGCTGCATATTTCTATTTTATATTCATATCAATATTATATATGCGCATGGGGTAATACTGTAAGTTTAAGTGGGTTAACACCTCCCAGAGGTTTGTGGGGGTCTTGAAAGTATCTCATAGCTACTTCTCCTCCTTCCTGGCTTTCTTGTGTTTCCTAGACCTATAGTTGTACTGGTTTTCCTGGTTGTGTGGTTGTTCCTGGTGGGTATGACTAGGCTGGGAAGGCCTGGAGAAGACTGGTGGAGAGATCCGAGTTTAATCAGAGCTGAGGGGCAGCTTATTAATTATAGCGGGAGTCATAGTCACTGTACCTAAGGAATACACACACACACACACACACACACACACACACACACACCACACACACACACCACAACACACCACACACACACACACACACACACACACACACACACACACACACACACACACACACACACACACACACAACACAGGAAAACACAAAAAATATACTATGCACACACTAAACACACTGGCTATCGTCTAACAATCACATACCTGCACACATATTCTCCAGCACATTAAAACACACACACACACACACACACACACGCACACACAGGATGGTCCAACGACACCGGCGGCTCCAGCTAATAAAGGCAGCATGCTAATGAGTTAGCAGAGGCTGTACAAATAGACGGAGGCCAGATAATTCATAAAGTATATTGATCTCCCAGTAAAGACGATAAGCCCCGATTAAGGGCAACAAGGAAAGGCATCGCACTTCATCAAGTGTGGAGCTGAAGGGAGAAATGTGAGAGCGCAGACAGATTGTCATTAACAAAGTCACGTGCCACACATTCACACAGACACCACAAAACTGCCACATGTGTTCGTCACACCGCAAAAGAAGAGGGAGGAATAATAAAGAGAGGAGGAGGAGGGGGAGAGAGGAGGAGGAGGAGGAGAGAGAGGAGGTAGAGGAGGAGGGGGAGAGAGGAGGAGGAGGGGGAGAGGAGGAGGAGGGGGAGAGAGAAGGAGAGAGGAGGGGGAGAAGAGGAGGAGAGGGAGGAGGGGGGGGGAGAGGGGAGAGAGGAGGAGGGGGGGAGAGAGGAGAGAGAGGAGGAGGAGGGGTAGGAGAGGAGGAGGAGAGAGGAGGAGGAGGGGTAGGAGAGGAGGAGGAGAGAGGAGGGGGAGAGAGGGAGAGGAGTGGGAAAAAAGGTAGGGTTGTTTTGTTTGTTCGGTGACAAATAATGTGGCATGTAGATCATTTAATTACTTCAGGGTACGAAATAATACGGTATAATCCTAGCTAAAGAACTTTGATATTTACCAGGGTTGGCTTCAATTCCAGTCATGGCAATGAACTAAATTCAACACAGGAGAAGTGCCCTTTGTTTCCTATGATGACTTTTGACTTTACATTAACTACTGCATTGATTAAGTTAAATGGATTTGAATGCAATATTTACAATGCAGGTCCTCGCATGTTCATGTCTTTCATCGAAAGCTAGTATCTTTACAGCACGTTTGCTATAGATGAGTGCTGTTGAATGGCTTCAGCGACGGATTTCAAGCACTGCTGTTGTGTGCTGTCTCTACCAGGTCAGAGACCAGATACACTCAAGGGCCTTGCATAGAAAACTTGAGGGTCATTGCTGTAGGTTCACAAAAGACATAAGAAAAGCTATGCACTGTATGTGTTTGACTGTGCATGTTTATCTGTGTGTGTGTGTGAGAGTGTGTGTGAGAGTGAGTGTGTGTGTGTGTGTGTGTGTGTGTGTGTGTGTGTGTGTGTGTGTGTGTGTGTGTGTGTGGTGTGTTGGTGTGTGTGTGTGTGTGTGTGGTGTGTGTGTGTGTGTGTGGTGTGTGTGTGTTGTGTTGTGTGTATGTCTATATGTGTGTGTGGTGTGTGTGTGTGTGTGTGTGTGTGTTGTGTGTGTGGTGTGTGTGTGTGTGTGTGTGTGTGTGTGTGTGTGTTGTGTGTGTGTGTGGTGTGTGTGTGTGTGTGTGTGTATGTCTATATGGGTGGTGTGTGTGTGTGTGTGGTGTTGTGTGTGTGTGTGTGTGGTGTGTGTGTGTGTGTGTGTGTGTGTGTGTGTGTGTGTGTGTGGTGTGTGTGTGTGTGTGTTGTGTGTGTGTGTGTGTGTGTGTGTGTGTGTGTGTGTGTGTGTTGTGTAACCGCATTGGTTCATATCGATGTGTGTGTGTGTGTGCTCATCAGTGTATATACTGTAAGAGTGATTGAGCTGGCAGTAGTCCAAATGAAGGCTGTGTTTTGTGTTTTGCCCACACTGGGGAGAGTGCTGGCGAGATGCTTCATCTCGACTCTAGTCTGGTAGCATGGCAGCACACTTAGAACTGCAATTTGTTTCCCTTGCATCCAATAAGCTGCTCATTCCCTACCCAATCAGTCACCCCGAATACAGAGATTAAAAGCAGGATGGAGAATGGAGAGAGGAGCCGTTTGCTGGGAAAAAATATAGTTGATTTGACAGAGAGAGAGAGGGGAGAGAGGGACGGACGGAGAGATTTGTATTGTATTGTATTTCAGAAAGAGAGKGAGAGAAAAGGCGAGGGAGAGCTTCCGGTCTCATACTTTAGTTCAGTATCAAACACTATACAATGTGTGTCAGTACTCTCTGGAACTTTCAAGGAATAGTAATGTGTACTCAAAAACACAAGATGTTATGTTTTTTTCACCAAATCAATAAACATTTGATCACGAAAAACAAGACACACAATTCAATGTCCACTGGAACACTGGGTGAAATCAAATAGAGCAAGTTATATTGTGCAGTTTGGTGCCTTTGCTTAAGGGTGCTGTATCTTGTTAATAGTGTTAAAGTGTGATATCTGAGTCTGTGATCTGGTGTGAGGTCACATTCGATGTTAAAATGTGTGACTTGTGTTTTTTAGGGATATTTGTCTGACCCTGTGTGTGATAGAACCAGGTGATGATACTATCCCTGCGGATGGGAGGGGAGACATTATCAGGCATGTAGGTTGGGGATATGTAATATGTTTACAATAAAACTGTAACTGTAATTAGTTACATTACCAGCATAAATATTGAAATCAGATTACAGATACTTCAGAAAAACGACATGATTACTTCTAGGATTACTTTTAAGTTAATGTTTTGTGAGAACAAAAAAATACAGTACAAGTTTAAGTTTGTTCAACCTGAGCGAGTCTTTTCACAAGTTGGAGACCACTATGATGACACACCAAATGCATTTGATGGAACCTTTTTATATTTTTCTAATCGCTCTTAAGGGTAAAGTAATCAGATTACATTACTGAGTATGGGTAAAGTTGCATAACAGATTGGACAGGTAACTAGTAACTGTAATAGATTACATTTTGAAAGTAACCTACCCAACCCTGCAGACATGTTGTGTGTGTGTGTGTGTGTGTGTGTGTGTGTGTGTGTGTGTGTGCGTGTTGTCTGTGTGGGGTGTGTGTCTGGCATGCTTGTGTGAAGGCTGTTGTCCTTGTCAGAACACCTGCTATCTTCTCCCCTAACCTCTTCTCCTCTCATCCTCCTCCTTTCCTCCCTCCCTCCAACACTTCATCAATCCCTTCCTATCAGAGCTGGCATGAAGGGGACCACCAGAGCAGAGCACAGGACAGAGAAAAGGTTATTAAACACACACACACACGTACACACACACACACACACACACACACTCACCCACACACACACACACACAATGATATTTCCTCACAACTTCACCCCGTTGTTTTAGTATCTTATCTCTCATCACCACAATATTTCAATTTTTTAACACTCTTCCTCTCAACCAAGTCATCCTCCTCCTCTCTCTACCCCCTTCTTCCTCTTGTCTCTTCATCCCTCGCTCCCTCCCTCCCTCTCTCATTATCTTAATTAGATCCAGCAGATGAACATCCTCTTGTCTGTAGAGGAGGAAAGAGGGCTTCATGATGCAATACACCTAATTTGCATATCCAAAGTTAATTGCAGGAGCGGAGCAGGTGTAAAGTAATAATAATAATCACACATGACACTCACCTGTGACCACAGCGTCGCGTGCGCACACACACCCACACACACATGCTCACACACATGACCTGRCACCAGGTTACAACTGACACACTCTCCACACCACCAGAGCCTCTAATAAAATCCACCAATCTCTTTCAAGTGTTGCCGCTGTTAAAAATATACATTTCGGGTTGACGACATCTCCCTTCTGACACTAAACCCAGTGAGACCTGAGACCTTCATCGGTTCCTGTTAAACACAGTATCTGTTTTAACCTGCGGGCTAAAACACCTCCGCCTTACCGAGCAGCATCCCTGTGTGTTGCGGTGGCACTAATTGCTGTAGCTAATTCCGTGCTGTCCTCTCACCTCTCTACGGTTCGTGTTGCTGAGGTGAGGATCACACCTCCGCATGGCACGGCCTGGTGGCGGTGATGAGTCACCTGCTTGTGAGGTGAGTTTTCAAACTTGTATCACTGCTGGAATCAGCAAGCCTTTAAAGCCACACACACACACATGCTGCTTACACACACAGATACACGCACATGTGGTCATACAGACCATGGGGTCACTATCACGGTTTCTGTATTTGCTTCATTCTTTATTTGTGCAATGCAGGCCCAGTAGTTTTTTTTGGGATTGGCTAATAACAGGTCTTCCATTGATCACAGTGCAGAGAGCTTTCTTACTGCTTACAGACTGACGTGTGACGTGACATTCAGGCAAGTCAGCTGGTCTGGGATCAAACTGTTCATGACTCTCCTACAATCAAGTGAGGTTTCACATCAGGAGAAGTCACACATCCAAACAGTATTGTAGGATGTTGATATATTGTAGGATGTTGATATATTGTAGGATGTTGATATATTGTAGGATGTTGATATATTGTAGGATGTTGATATGGTCATAATCTAGCAGACATGCAGCATCTAGAAATCTGCGTGGGTCCTGGTATCTACCAAGAGGTAGTTGGTTTCATCTAATCAGACTCACACCCATTCAAAATCCTTTTGACACTACAGCCAGTACTGCAATTAAGCTTCAAGCACGGTGAGAAAAATGAACTATACCTCCGGTGGTTTCCGTCGCTTATGTTGAACTATCAGTCAATCCCGAGGAATAATTTGCCCGTGAAGAAGCTCACAAGCCACAGATAAATAAGCTCTTCCGTATTTTCAATGCATTATTTATCTCCCGAAGGAGGAGGGAAGCCGCTCTCTCTCCTGCTTTGCTTGTGATGTCCTTTGTGTATTATGTATGATTTATGCCGTGTGACTCACTGGCGTAGTTTACATATTTCGATGTATTTACAGGACCGAGGATCTCTTTCATGTTCGCTGGCAGGTCGAGAGGTCGCGGGAGGCAGGGTCATTGGAGTAGATGCAGGTGGAGAGGACTCTGGCGCAGGTGGAGAGGGGCGGTTTGGACTAGATGTCTTAAGGTAGTAACTCCTAGAGAGGGAAGTAGTGGTGGGCCTTATCAGCTCATAGTCATGATATTAAAACGCATCACAACTATTGTGTGTTTGTAACTTTCCTAACTCTTCTCCCCTGTGCGCGGATCTTCATCAGCCGATTATGCTAATTCGAGACTAATTTGAAGCCATCATTTGTGGCGTGCTGTATCTCTGTTTAACTCGGGGCCTTGGGAGAAGCAGAGGGAGGTTTGGTATTATTAGCTGTGTATGGACTCGCATGGCCCAGCAGAAGCTGGCATTAGTGCTGTTTGCACAGCTGTTAACTAAAGTAATGCTAGCTCATACCCTGCTTCCTGCTACAGACCTGTTTCTCTCTCTCTCTCTCTCTCTCTCGCTCTCTCTCTTTCTCATCTGTGGTGTGTCTGCCACTTTACTCTCCCTTTCTCACTTTTCCCCTCACCTTTTCACTATCGCTTCTCTTTCTTTCACTTTCTCTGCCACCTACTTTACATCTACTTTCTGTTTTCTATTTTTATCCTTTTCACCACTCTTCTCTCTTTCATTCTCTCTCCATATCTCTCTTCCTGGCTTTACAGTAGTACCAACGTGTGTTGACCTCCTATCCAAACCAGATTATTCTAGTCTGGCACAGCACATAATCTGATTGTGTCTCTTGTATGGCACCTGGCATGTTCCAGGCATATTAATGGGGAATGGAGACATGGACACTGATTTCTGAGTGTTCAATGGTTCAGAGAGATAAATAGCCCATCCCGAGTGGTGTTATGGGTATCATTCCACCTGGAGCCAGAGACATTGCGAGGGTTTGAGATACCCCTCCTCTGCTGTATTCCATTGTACTGCATGTCTGTATTTCCCATAGCTACAGAACTGAATGGCGTCGTTAAATTCAGTTTTAACTGCAACCATTGGAGGACAGCCAGGGAGGAAGCTATTGACACGAGCGAACAAGTGCAAAAACAAAAACGACAACAACAGACCCAGGAGCTAATTCTGCCCGCTCCGGGATAAACAGGAAGCGTCTCGTAAATTCCTCCTGAAAAGTCTGATTGCTGACAGGTCTGACCTCGGCAGTCCTGCCATGTTTACCCATAACTCACAATTAACGCCGACATTAGAGCGTCCCCACGAGGATCCACGGCTTTATTTACCTCTAACTGGGCAGCGCCGGGCCTGGACCGAAGCCCAGTTCTGTGATTTAGCGAAGATAGAGAAGGGGGGGGGGTTGGGGTGGAGGAATGGAGGAGGGGTGCAAGGGGTACAGAGCACACTTTGGGGGTTTAGGGCTGTTATGGATATAGCTGTGGTAATTACTCAGAGCTTGTTATTGCCCACATCACCACACCTGCGCCCAAAATGCGCCGGCGGATATTAGAATATCTGAAGAGCGTTGTGAACGGGATAACAGCAAACTAGCACGGCATAAAGAACGAAGCTAGGGAGACGGATAAACCTCCAGAAAGCATGTTTTCTTCATTAGCTCAATTTAAATCATATTTTTATTTTTGGGACATTGTTGTGTTTTTGCACTGGCTTGGCACTGGGCAGTACGTTGCCGGGTCCTTTTATTCATGAAACAAACAAGCACCTGTTCTCCGACGTGTCAAACTCAATCTCACGGCTCGTTAGTGGGGCCCATGCCCATAACCAGCTTTAGAGCTGCTTTGGACCTAATTCCCATCTCAACGCTGTCACTGGGTGTCATCGCCACAGTCATTCATGTTTTTATTCATTTCACATTTCATCATTTATTTATTGACTAACCAGACTGGCACAGCAAGAGACATTCAGGGCAGAGGCATGTGGATGCRGGGCAGACGTTACTTGCTTTTGAGGAACTGCTAGCCAGTAAATATGCTTGAGGTTTACTTACTGAAATGTAGTCAAGCCTTATCTGAGTCTTGTTTAAAATCAAATAATCTGTGTGATCCATGTTAACTTTACATGTGCGTGTATCGTAACAAACATTTCATCGTGCGAATGTTTTCGGTCTCACAGTTGACACATCAACTATTAAATGTACCAGCTAAAATGGACGGTTAGTTTTGTGGTCCCAGTGGAGACTGTAAACGGTAACTGGACTGTGATTGGCAAAAATGAAACCATCAGATGCCTCATGTAGGTCACAGGAAATGAGGCGGGAAGCGTTGAATTTGGACTTCATCCCAGGGTCCTTTTCTTCCTCCTCTGTCTCTGTGTCTCTCTCTTTTCACTCTCTCAGAGCAACCGGGGTGGATAATTGTCTGTGTTTCAAGAATTTCCACGAGCACATTCCTTCACTCAGGTCTTCAAATCTTCTCATAGCAGAGTTGTGTTGGACTGTCAGTGCATCTTGTATTGGCTGTTGTTGCTGAGCTGTTGATGTGCAATCCTTTGAGATTTTCCATACGTTTTTGTGCTCACATAGGCTTGTGTACACGTGTCCGCAAAGCCCATACCTGCATATGTGTTAGCACTGCCCTAGCCTCCTCCCCCTTCTCTATCCCTTTGTCTCTCCTCCTCCTCTTCCTCCTTCCCCCCATCGGTAATAGAGCTGTCACTGTGCTCTTAACCAGATCTGAAGGCATTAACACCCTGGCCCCGGTCACTCCCGCTGGGGACCCTGTGTGACAGCAGCGGTGCCCTCCACTACATAGCAACCACAGTAGCCAGAGCAGCCAGCCTGCCAGGCAGCAAGGCCAGGGGGAGAGAGAGGGCTGCTGGGGGACTGGCACAAGGGCTGGCACGGGTACCATGCGTTGGCAGCTAGGCCCAAAGTCACTCTCCAGGACCTGGCCCTCGCCCAGTCAGCTGAGCCCGGGCCAAAAAACAGCCAGAGAGAAGAAGAGAGGAGCGAGGGATGGGAGCGAGGGAAAGGAGGATGGGAGCGAGGGATGGGAGTGAGSGAAAGGAGGATGGGAGGAGAGCTGCTCTCTCATTTAGCCCTCCAACTGTTTCCCTCCTCGCATTTTAATTGACAGAATAAATGCACCTGCCATTGTGTAGTATCAGAGAGATTAGTTCTGGTGGAGGAGGAGGTGACAGAGGGGAAACGGTTTGAGGGATGGACCGAGGGGATGGTGGCATGCTAAAGTCACTCACTTGTTTTAATGGCATTTTGAGGAGTTGAGAGAAGAACATGCCAATGCTACTATGCCATTTTTTCAAAATGAAAGATAATTAGCCCATTGCAGAGATATGAATGTGCAGCACTGTTACCTTTCCCTTCATCAAATGGCAGAATGGCTTCACAGATAGATGCTTTCGCTTTTCAGAATAAGACTTGTCCACGCAAACAAAGATACTGTCATGAACATGGCTAAACCTAGGTTTCCCTCTTTCCCTTTCCCTTTCCTCCATAAAAATACTATCTATGAGAGACAGACAAATACTGTCTATGAGAGACACTTGAATGCAGCGTATGGTGTTGTTAGAATTAATTAATTTCCAATAATAACATTTATTTGTTTGTGTGTTTGTGTGTAAATAATTTAGTGCAAAATGTATATCAAAAACCTCTTTCTCCCACATTATTTTCATCCTAAAACAATTAAATTTCAGCATGTGACGTGATTTTGAGATGAGGGTTGGATAGAGGGGAGATGGTGTGGTGGGGGGAACTGGACAGATTTCTACCGCATAATTTAAATTTAATTGGACCAGGCCCGACTGTCTGGGGTCAATATGAAGAGAAAATCAGTCACATTAATCAAGATAAAATTATCAGCTGATTAATCAGTGTTCTAATTATGGTGCTGCGCTTCTCTCTTTGTTCTGTTTTAATTACTCTATTTCATTGTCTTTTCCATATGGCCAGCATGTACCCGCATAACGCCCAACACACGTGCACATACATGCGTGCACGCGTACACTCACTCACACACACAGACATGTACCCGCATAACGCCCAACACACACATGCACACACGCGCGCGCACAAGCACAGTCACACACACACACACACACACACACACACACACACACTCACACNACACACACACACACACACACACACACACACACACACACACACACACACACACACATATAAACACACACATGCACGCACACACACCATAAAATATTAGCACACAGCCCTCTGTTGCCGCAAATCTACCTTACTTGCAGTCATATCTTCTTACCTCTGCTCCTTCTGAGCTCCATTCAGTTAACGTTCTCCTCCATCTACGTTTTTCCTCCTCCCCTCTTGTAGTGCTTGTGCTGCCATAGGGAGTAGAACGATCTGTCTGTCTGATGCTGGTGTAGGCCTACTAAGGTCTAAATGAAATGTTCCTTTATTATGTTTTATTAAGACCAGAACGGTTAGCATGCTACAATGTTAACTGACTATCGGTGGGCTAATTCTAGTAGCGCTAACTGCTAAGCACGGTTGGGTATGATGCTTTCTACATGTAATCCATTACAGTTACTTGTTACACTGTCCAAAATGTTTATCAGTAACGTAACTTTTGGATTACCCAAACTCAGTAACGTAATTTGATTACTTTTGGATTACTTTCCCCTTCAGAGGCATTAGAAGAAGACAAAAAGGATCCAACAAATGCATTTGGTGTGTCATCATGGTGGTCTCTAACTTGTATTCGGAGTCATTCAGGTAGAACAAACTTAAACTTGTGGAAGTTGTCATAATGTTATTTTTTTCGCAAACATCCTTTCTGAATTTAAAAGTAATCCAATAAGTAATCATCTAGTTTTAAAAAAATATCTGTAATCTGATTACAATATATTTGCTGGTAACGAAACTGATTGCAGTTACAGTTTTTATGTAATCAGATTATATGTAACTAATTACATGTAATCAGTTACTCCCCAACCCTGCTGCTAAATATCAGTCTGGACTGGAATGTAATAAGTCTCTGAATAAAACATGTTCTGTTGCCACAGGGGCTCCACATTAGCAGGGCAAAGTGGTGATTAGCCAGTCTATCATATTTGCCACCATATAACTCCCCTTTTCCCTTCCTTTCTTCCCCTCTCTCTCCATCTTCCTCTAATTCCATCTTCCTCTCTTTCTTTCTCCTTCTTCTTAGAATTTCTCCGAATYTTGGGTCCCAATTTACATTACATATTAGTGATAATACTAGATGAGTAACATCAAGTAGAATAGCCTATGTAATTAATACTCTTTTACAAAGTGTAGTATAGTATACGCAGTTATAACACTTTTCTCTTAGTTTATGTATTTTCTTCGATAACTTGATCAGACATAAGCATGGCTACATTTAGCCATACATCTGGGCTGCTATATAGTTCACAATTTTCCTCTTTTAAAGTTTGTCAATGTTTCACCGTGTGGACCGGGAATGTCCTAAGGTACAGCCTCTGTAGCCTTGTAGAACCTGCTTCCTGCTACCGTGGTGTTATGGTTTTATTGAGATGTCCTGACTCCCCGCGTCTCTCTGTCAGCACGCAGGGCTAAGTTAGACATCAGCGAGCACCACTCACGCCACCGCCTCGACTCGCGCTGCCTCCGACAAACATCCCTGAATATGTAATTAGTGCGAGCAGTACAAGTGTGTCATGCATATTCATGTGCTTTTTAATTAGGCGACTCTCTTCACGACTAGCACCTAGCGCCTAGCCCTCCTGTAAAAAAAGTTCCCGTACCTTCACTGGGTGCAGGTTTCACACATCCTTATGGAGAGAGAGGGGGATGTGAAGAGAAAGGCAAAAAGGAGACAGAGTGAGAGAGAGAGAGAGAGAGAGTATTTTAAAATGGTGATAACAGATTGAGGCCATTCCAAGTGTATACTTGTTATGATATCAAGTACATATCTCAATACATTCAACATGAAATTGTATACACTGAAGGTGTTTAAATGGCCTACGGTGATGTAACAACTGTGAGTCATGGATCCAGTGGCTATCCAGTCTGTTAAAAGGTTTGGTTGGATGAGCATTGTGTGAGTCTTGAGTCTTGTGAATTAGTGATACTGATCATGATGTAGTTGATAATCACAGACAGGTCAACGTGATGTGATGATAATATGTTGCATGATATTTGATCCCTAACTCTTTCAAAGTGAACGTTTTAAAACCGGGATGAAGGGTTTTTGTCAGATAAGGATGTAGGCAGAGTGCAGTCCTTTGTAATGCCCTGTCAATATCCAGCGTGGACGTTTGACAGATTATGAGAGTAGCAGTAGCGGATGGTTAGCAACTATAAACCTTTAAGGACCGACCGGTCTTTATTTTATGATTATATAAAAGGGATGACATGACAGTGATCCATTTACAACATTGGATTTGTTATGGAAATCTAATGGTGAATAACACAGTATGATGACAGTAAAAAGTCAGTCACTGGTCTCTTTTACGTTTTAACTACATCTGAGACCATACAGTAAGAGCAGAATTCAATCTCATAAGTGATCCATACGGTTAGTACTTTGGCAGATAATAAATACATGTATTACTTGGGAAAGTGTTATTTTGAATGAGGACCCAATGATTCATTTGCCATTCTTAGGGTTACATTTTTTATCTGCCAAAACAGCACTCGATCCAAATAAAACACCTGAATTGCTCAAGATACTTGCAGTGAAATTCATCTAAAAAATGAATTAGCTTAATTCAAGCCCAAGACGAGAGAAGACAACCGCACATTTTATGGAGACGAATTTAAGATATATCCTTCCCTCTGTATCTTTCTCTGACTCTATAACAACATGTAAGTACTACCGCTCGCAGTACTCCTCACTGATCTTTGAACACATCCACTTCAGCCAGACCTCAAGAGCAGGCTAACAGTGCTCTCTACTGACAATTACAGGCAACTACAAAACCAAATATTTTTATTTGGGCATATAACGGGAAGGGAGGGTTGAGAGAGAGCATATGAGAGGGGCACTTGGACCAGTACCAGCTCAGTAGGACCTCTCCAATCATAATCAGCTTCTCTGGGCTTGTGAAACTGGTTCATTAGTTGGGGCCTTTTCAACTAGAGATGCAGGGAGCGATTAGGACCCAGCGCTGGCACACATGGACACAAAATGGCCGCCCTCCGGACACCCGTGGCTCGGAGCTCTCTGGCGACAGGCTGAAGCGTGCGGTGTGATGTCTTCACCGGGCCGGCAGCAGATCCATCAGCTGCCTGTTTATCTCCCCTCCGCTGGCACAGCCATCCATCAGGCCTAAACTGTCACGCCGCCGCATTCCTCTGGTAAATAAGGGGAAATGCTGGGGGATGGGCCGGTAGGGGGGAAGGGATTGGGTGGTATGGTTGGGGGAAGTGGGTGGGTTGTCGAACCAGGGGTGGAGTTCACAGCCCACTGGACTGAGCGGGGCAGGTACTTGAAGGTGCATAAAGATGGTGGAACCCATGCACTTACCACAAATTCCTCCGTATTGTACATTGCTCTCCATTACAATTTTTTGGGTCACAGAATATACATGATCCCACTTTTAGCTTGAAGACGCCAACCATTTGAAGTAGATTGTGTTGATTTATTGGCACATTGAACCATATCGCAAGGCAGAGTTTAAGAACTCTGTGGGTAGTGCTAAAACAATGACGTCATATCTGAATTCCGCCATCTTTATTCACTTTCGCCATTAGTGGGCAGCAATGCAGACTTTTGGTCAAATTGTTGTATTCCTCAACCCTATTTAAAAAGACTGTAACACCATGTTAGACAGGCAAATGTGCATGTCTGTTTCAATGGTGTTACTTCATAGATAATGATAGTATAGGATTATAATAGTATCAGCAGACGTGATGAATTCAGCCATAGCCAACACATCATACAATGTGACTGATAGTGTGACCAGTTGTGGGGTGACAGGGGAAAATGACTGCAATCATCATGCACTGCCTTAGGGGGGGTCAGATTGCATTGTTGAGGGGTAAAGTTGTGTGTGTGCTGGCTGCAGGTGTGTGAGTGTGCGTGTGCGTGTGTGTGTTGGCAGTCGGTCAGCTACATGTGTGTGTCACTTGGCAGAAGGTTGCTCTCTAGCCCCGCTGGCCCACTGGCGGTTCAGACAGTGTGTGTGTGTGTTTGTATGTGTGTATACGTCGTTCCTTGACATTTTTACCATCAGTCAGTGTGGATATTAATCTGCCCTTCCAGAGGTCCTGGAGGCTTTTGGCAGCCTCTCACTATCTACTCACATTCGTGTGTGTGTGTGTTAGTGTGTGTGTGTGTGTGTGTGTGTGTGTGTGTGTGTGTGTGTGTGTGTGTGTGTGTGTGTGTGTGGTGTGTGTGTGTGTGTGTGTGTGTGTGTGTGTGTGTACAGGGTCTAGTCAAACAGGGCCGGGTTGGGAGGACAGCCTGGCCAGGTAATCCATTACAGTTGAGAGCACACAGCTTTTATCATTACGTTCAGACAGCTGATGGGTCTAAAGTCACCAGATACACACTGACTTATAGACACAGGCAGCTGCTCCTCAGGGACCAAGGCTGCTTTTCTTTCCGGCCATGATCTTGACTTCCTAACATCCTACTCTCCTTTACCCCTTTGACCGTCTATCTTCCATCCACCTTTTTTTTCTCCTCTCTCTCCTCCTCTCCTCTCCTCTCCTCTCCTCTCCTCTCTCTCCTCTCCTCTCCTCTCCTCTCCTCTCCTCTCCTCTCCTCTCCTCTCCTCTTCCTCTCCTCTCCTCTTCCTCTCCTCTCCTCTCCTCTCTCTCCTCTCCTCTCCTCCTCTCCTCTCTCTCTCTGGTTTCCTCTGCAGTTGAGGAGGTTGGATGGTATTCCAGTGGCACAGATGGGAAGAGAGGTATTCTGATCCTGACCCACTTCTACCAGAACACCAAGGTGACCTGACTGTAATACACACACACACACATCGTTCGACATTGCTGCCACACACACTTCCGTTCTAGATCACTTATGCCCTCAGGGTCAAGGTTCACGACCCTGCCTTCAGTGACAGGATAGGACGTCACCTTTCCTGACGGTGGACATTTATAGATTCCTCCCAAATGTCAGCGTAAATGTCAGGGTCTCGACACCAACCATGGGCCAGTCAACGCATCCACACAGTGTCCTCGCTAAGTAAAGGTAATTACACTTAGATTTAAAGGTGCATTCTGTCAGTTTCTTTCCCATGTGGTTGCAAGACAAATTACAGTTTTTTACAATTACTTTGGCACTAATTTCCGAACCTTGATGTCATTTTTCAAAACTTGAGACACAAAACTCACAACCAATGATCAAAATGCACATTTTTCAAAACTCTAACACTTTTTCCAATTGCTTGGATACAATACACAAAGATAAGATCATTTGTTCATTGAACTAAAATCACCTGTTCAAAATGACCCAACTTAACATCAAAGTATTACCATTTGAAAATGAAATTCACACATTTACATCTGAAATGACTGTCTATTCATTCCATTACAATGATCTAACTATCAATTGATACAACGGCTCAAAATGATTCGTAACTGTTGCATTACTCTTAATGCATAGTTTTATGGAAACTGACAAACAATATTCCATGTTTAGATCATGAAAGTTTCAGGATAACGAGATCCATTGACACCGATTACCGTAGAACATGAACCAATTGGACTACATTATCTATGGCTGTAATATTTCATCATCATTCTTTATTAGACACTGTTTCTATGATCCCATGTACCGAACCAATTGGACTACATTATCTATGGCTGTAATATTTCATCATCATTCTTTATTAGACACTGTTTCTATGGTCCCATGTACCACTTTTCCAGACCATGTTTTCAAATCTGACATTACTGTACACTCACCGGCCATTTTATTAGGTACACCTATCTAGTACTGAGTAGGACCCCCTTTTGCCTCCACAACAGCCTGAATTATTCATGGTGTTGTACGTTAAGAGATGCCCTTCTGCACACCACTGTTTTAAACGGCTGTTATTTGAGCATTTGTGGCCTTTCTGTTAGCTTGAATGAGTCTGGACATTCTCCTCTGACCTCTCTAATCAACAAGGTGTTTTTGCCCACAGAACTGCCGCTCACTGAATGTGTTTTGTTTATCGCACCATTCTCTGTAAACTCTAGAGACTGTAGTGCGGAAAAATCCCAGGAGGGCAGCTGTTTCTGAGATGCTGGAATCACCATGTGTGGCATCACCAATCATACCGCGATCAAAGTTGCTTAGATTACTCATCTTGCCTGTTCTAATGTTTGGTCGAACAACATCTATATACTCTATATATTGAGTTGCAGGCAGCCACATCATTCGCTGTCCGAATGTAACCTTCCTTGATGAGCTAAATCAGGTCTGTAGAGCTGATGGCATGACCTATGTCATTGTGTGGGATAATGTCAGGTTCCACCATGCTCAAATGGTGCAAGCATGGTTTCAGGCCCAACCACAATTTACCACCCTGTACTTACCCCCATACTCTCCTTTTCTTAACCCGATTGAGGAATTTTTCTCCACATGGAGGTGGAAGGTATATGATTGGCGCCCTCACGAACAAGCCACCCTTCTCCAGGCCATGGATGACGCGTGCAATGACATCACGGCAGACCAGTGTCAGGCCTGGATTCGCCATGCCCGAAGATTCTTCCCAAGATGTTTGGCTAATGAAAACATCCATTGTGATGTGGATGAGAACCTATGGCCAAATTCACAAGACAGGGTTGAGGGAAATATAGAAGTACAGTAACCAAACCTTTGTTTTGCTTTTTACAGTAAGCCAGGTGAGGAACACTGCAGTTGACGTTTTACTGTAGTTTTTGTAGTTTTTTGTAGCTAATTATTTTGCTTTGATTCAAAGAAACCTATGTTGTGATTTTATTGTATTTCATCAATAAATGATTCCACTGCTTCTATAGTATTCTCTCTACTCGTCCTTTTACAGTGATGTATTTACGTGTAGTAGCGTAATGAAACATGTGTCACATATTCTGTACTACAATATTTAATGATTGTACGAACAACTACACAGTGAATCTATCGGTATCTTGTGTGTGGGTGATCTAAATTAATGTTCCTTTGGTATTTCATGATAAACTAGTTATTTGAAACAATGATTCTGCAAGGGCAAGGTTTCTTTAAAGATATGAATGCACAATGCAATGTTTTGAACATTGGACAGCCTGTGTTACAAGTGATGACTGTTTTGAGTTTTGTGTCTAGAGTTTTGAAAAATGACGACAAGGTTCTGAAATTAGTGCCAAAGTGATTGTAAAAAACTGTAAATACACTATCACCACTGAAACTAAACACACAGTACACAAACAACAAAGGTCAATTGTGAGGACATCTTCTACTACCCTGAACATTTCGGCTGGTGGGGGAACTGGCAGTCCGTGTCATGTTATGGCAGACATGACTACATTTACATTTACATTTAAGTCATTTAGCAGACGCTCTTTCCAGAGCGACTTACAAGTTGGACTAGATGTCTCCTAACATGTGTATTGACATTTGTAATCCTTTTTGAAATTCTTGCGCAATCAAACTTTTACTCTCCTCTCAAGGTTGCCACCTCTCTCCTTCTCTCCCTCTCTGTCTTCTTTCACCTCTGTAACGCTCTCCTGGATAAAGGGAAAGAAAATATGGAAACTCATGAGTAAGCACTGCCTGCTGGGAGAAGTTGCTCCCCTCCATCAATCCTTTGCTCGTGTCTGGCTCCTTGCGCTCCGTTTAGCTAATTGGGGAGAGAGAGAGAGAGAGGAGAGAGGAGAGAGAGAGAAGAGAGAGAAGAGAGAGAGAGAGAGAGAAGAGAGAGAGAGAGAGAGAAGAGAGAGAGAGGAGAGGAGAGAGAGGAGAGAGAGGAGAGAGAGAGGAGGGGAAGAGGGAGAAGAGAGAGAGAAGAGAGAGAGAGAGGAGAGAGAGAGAGAGAGAAGGAGAGACGAGAGAGAGGAGAGGGAGAGCGAGAGGAGAGAGAGAGAGAGGAGACGAAGAGGAGAGAGAGCAGAGAGAGAGAGAGAGAGAGAGAGAGAGAGAGAGAGAGAGAGAGAGAGGAGAGAGAGAGAGAGAGAGAGAGAGAGAGATCTTTGTCACCTGTCCTGATGTGAGGGCTGACAGGGCAGGATGACACATCCAGATGTGAACTGTGATGGAGAGAGAGAAAGAAAGGAACCCTCCCTCGTTTCAAGCCCTGAGGGATCCGTAGCTAGAGGGTAGTGTCTGCTACACTGGCCGTGCTAGCGAAGCTTTGTGTGTGTGTGTGTGTGTGTTAATTATGGATAGGAGCAGTGCTTTCACCCAGGGTTGTGACTGTCGTTAAACGTTGACATGTCGCCAGAGAGGGCTGTTAAAGCGCCTGCCTCACTTCCCGAAACACTATTTATGACCAGAATCTACAGTATAATGCACCTCGGCTATTAATGACGATCAGGAGCCACTCCAACACCTCAGCTCTCATACAACTCTCTCTCTCTTCTTTTAACATCTCCCCTCTCTCAATCTTTCTCTCCTCCTACTGTATGAATAAGTCTGGAGTATTCACTTATTTGACTTTATCATTATTAACTGTTTCCTTAACTGTTAACTAGAGACCCCCTAGTTTAAACAGCCCCTGTATAACAACCATCAAATATGCATTGCACTGAATATACCACTATGGGCAGTGTAGTTAGGATTATGTGGGAACATAGGAAATAAGGAAATAAGAGAACCCAACAAGGAATAGACTGATTGAGAGGCAGAATGGGAGAGAGGGGCCTCCRGAGTGGTGCAGCGGTCTAAGGCACAGTGCTAGAGGCGTCACTACAGATRCGGGTTCGATCCCTGGCTTTGTCACAGTCGGCAGTTACAGGGAGACCCATGAGGTMGTACACAATTGGCCCAGCATCGTCCGGGTWAGGGGAGMGTTTGTCRCATCGCACTCTAGCGACTCCTGTGGCGGGCCGGGCGCATGCACGCTGACACGGTCACCAGTTGGATGGTGTTTCCTCTGACACATTGGTGCGGCTAGCTTCCGGGTTAAGCGAGCAGTGTGTCAAGAAGCAGTGTGGCTTGGCAGGGTCGTGTTTCAGAGGACGCATGGCTCTCGACCTTCGCCTCCCCGAGTCCGTATGGGAGTTGCAGAGATGGGACAAGACTGTAACTACCAATTGGGGAGAAAAAGGGGTAAAAAGTAAAACAAATAAAAGACAGAGATGATATTGGAGAGGTGTGAGAGAATTAAAGGGAGAAATGTTGTAGAGAAAAAGTGATGGGTAGCCAGAGAGGAGGAGAGAGTGAGGAAGTGAGGTGAGGGGAAGGKTATTATGGTGCCCTTGTCTGCAGGGAGGGAGACCCCTCTCCAGGTGAGTGAGGGGTCAGTGGTTAAAGGAGTGACTCGGCAGTGAACAGTTTATAGAAGATTTACGAGTCTCTGAATATGAAGATCCTCTCCCCATGATTAAACCCACACTCCTCTCTGCCACTGTGTCAACGAGAGGGAGGGAGAGAGGATGGTGAAAGATGGTGATAGATAGAGAGATGGAAGTGGAGGGGGTGAGTTTCTGTCTTTCTCTCTCTCTCTCTCTCATTGATGTTGATGAATTCACACACAGACACATTTTCACACATACAAACAAAGGCATGCACACATACACACACATATACACACACATATACACACACACACACACACAGTCACTCAAAGGGACGAGATGGAGAAATTAAAGCGCGCCGCCTCTCCCGCCCAATGAATAGTCATGCTGACAAGTTGAATTGAGCTCCTTCACCAGGCCTCGTTTTGATGTCCCTAGTCCTTTTAGCCCATTACCAGAGACACTCTGAAGCCATCGCCTGCTCACAGTCCCCTCTCACACTGACAGATCCTTTATACTAGCACCCTTACCCGTCCTTGTGTGTGAGTGTCTGTCTGTCTGTCTGTGTCTGTGTGCATGTTTCTGTGTGTGTGTGGACACTTGTGATTGATTTTATATGACAGGGAAGTAGTTCATTGTAGTTCTTCTCTCTGATGTTTAAATTGGACACAACAGAGCAATGTGTCACATACACACACACCGTCTTGTACAACTAACCTTGTGGGGACACACAATTCAGTCCCATTCAAAATCCTGTTTTCCCTAACCCTTAAACTTAACCCATACCCTTACCCTAACCCAAAAACWTTACCTTAACCCTAACCCTAGCTCACTACCCTAGCTGCTAACCCTAAACCTAATTCTAACCCTAACACTAATTCTAACCTTAACCCTAAACCCCCTATAAAAAGCATTTGACCTTGTGGGGACCAACAAAATGTCCCCAGTTGGTCAAATTTCTGTTAGTTTACTATTCTTGTGGGAATTTTTGGTCCCCATAAGTATAGTTAAAGACGTCCACACACACGTCCACACACACACACACACATGTCCACACACACACACACATACCCACACACACACACACACACACACACACACACACACACACACACACACACACACACACACACACACACACACACACACACACACACACACACACACACACACACACACACACACACACACACACACACACACACACACTGGGCAATTCAGGATCTGGCCCTATGGAAGATAGGATTAACAGAAAGAGAGGAAGAGAACTTGGATGAAGAACTAAAAGACCAAATGTCCTTGGTAGTTGCATATATGATGCCACTAAAGAGTCTGTACTTACCTGCCCATAGAGAGGTATGGTGTTTTGGTGCCCCCTATTGGAAAGGGAAATGTACTTCTTCAATGAACTGTAAACCAACGCTTGTCCTGGGTCTCAGTAGTAAACTACCTCGCTTTCCTTGTCTCCTGTCCTTGATGGCCATTGGTAGCACAGGACAAGTGAAAGCCTCTTTATTATCCTGATGCATGTAGAGTTTCCATTAAAGGGGAATGGAAACACAAGCAACGACATGAATTCAATCCACTAATACTAAACATGTGCATGTAACATAGAAACATCTCTATTTTGAATATTTTGATCTTGAATAACGTTTATTTTGGGCACTTTTGATGTCGCAAGCGGGAGTTTCTGAATGGAAGGAAGTCAAACATTGAAGCCCTCCGCTTGCCCCTCCATCTTCAACTTCGAGGGTTACCGTGTGGGGGTTACTGACCGACCATCACCGACAACTTCAGTGTCAAGGAATGAACGCGAGTCAGTGAAGGTAAGCTTAGCTAGTTACGTTGACAGAGATTTGTTTTGGCCTGCAGCAGCTAATGTTTGCCAGTAATGTTAGCTGTCAACAAGTGTTAGCTAGCTAATTACCTGATTTTGTTAGCGCCACCTTAGATAAATACATGTGTTATGAATCTCAATGACCCACAAACATAAAAGTGGAAGTGTTACAAAGTAGACAATCTCCACAATGTCATTAAACAGCTATCGCATATATCACATAGCCCAGTGTTCAAAAGTATGGATGGGGGAGGTTGGTTAGACGGGAGCTTATCTGCTGGCTGAGAAGAAATTATCCAAAA
This sequence comes from Salvelinus sp. IW2-2015, assembly GCF_002910315.2. NCBI lineage: Eukaryota > Metazoa > Chordata > Actinopteri > Salmoniformes > Salmonidae > Salvelinus > Salvelinus sp. IW2-2015. The sequence goes on along the minus strand of NC_036858.1, from coordinate 36,667,037 downwards.
TTATTTGTGTAACTCCTATTTGGCTCTAGGACCCTCCTGAGTGGGTGGGTTCAGAAAATGGAGAAGAAGCCTGAATCAAGTCTGAATCCAAAGATACTTTGATTCCCTCTATGGACCAGTGTTTCATAGATCAAAGTCTCGTAGATTGATCYCTATGAAATGTTAGTATATTTGAATGTTTGAATATTATGTCATGTGGTTCTTTTACATAATTACATGTGTGTGTATTAGCCAGTTTTGTGTGATGTGTGTGGCCCAGTTTAGGTGGAAATTCAGTTCTGTTTTGAAAAATCAACTGGGGAGGCACCTAGGTAGTGCAGGGTAAAGCTGCTTGAGGCCCAAGTTTTTATTTAAATTTTATCACCAGTAAGTCAATTCGTCCAGTTTGGCTTTGTAAATATCTTTACCGGATACCACTACTTGAACACTGTAAATACCCTTAGCGTATAACCACAGAGTGCAGTACACTGCAGTTATTATGCAATTATTGCGTCCAAAATACCACATTCGACGGCAGTTCCTGCACTTTTACTGCAGTTTCAAAACGGCAATCTTTTTTTAGAAGCGTAAATATCAACATTTATGCACACGAACCTTCTGCCMCCTTCTGAATATCTGACCGTACCTATTTTACCTATTTTACATMGTTTGTTTGTTTTTATTTACGACACATTTGTAATGTGTGCTTTTTGTCAAACAATAAAAATGGAATGACTAAAAAGCACCCTTAGGAAAAGCAAAGCTAAAACGTTGTGTTTTAAGATCTCTTTTAAATATGTCCAGTTTGACAGGCTATTCCAGAGGCTGGGGGCATAATAACTAAAGGCTGCCTCTCCATGCCTCTTGGTCCTAGGCATTGGGATAGTTAAAAGGCCAGTGCCAGAGGACCTGAGGGACCTACTGGGTACATAACTTATAAGCATATCTGACATGTATTGGGGTGCATAATTAAAAAACCAATAGAAGAATCTTACAAGTAATTCTAAAACTCACAGGCAGCCAGTGTAGAGACCTTAAAACCGTTGTAATCTGTGTTCTCCTTCTGGTTTTGGTCAGCACCCGTGCTGCAACATMCTGTATGTTTTGCAGTTGACCAATGGCTTTCTTGGGTAGACCAAACAGGAGATCATTACAGTAGGCAAACGTGCTTGTAATAAAAGCATGGATGAGTCTCTCTGTATCAGCCTGAGAGAGAAACTACTGCACCGTGGCAATGTTCCTCAGGTGGTAAAAAGCTATTTTGGTTACATTCCTAATGTGTGATTCGAAATTGAGTTTATAATCAAAAATAACAGGTAGYTTTCATAGCCACGGGAAGTCATTTTTTTTGCTCGCGTTGCAGAGGTCTACATCGGTCCGCTAATACAGCACTATTAAAGGCCCAGTGCACTACTTTTGTTAAAACAATATAAACTCAGCAAAAAAAGAAACGTCCTCTCACTGTCAACTGCGTTTATTTTCAGCAAACTTAACATGTGTAAATATTTGTATGAACATAYCAAGATTCAACAACTGAGACATAAACTGAACAAGTTCCACAGACATGTGACTAACAGAAATGGAATAATGTGTCCCTGTACAAAGGGGCGGGTCAAAATCAAAGTAACAGTCAGTATCTAGTGTGGCCACTAGCTGCATTAAACAGCAAAATATTTTTTTTAAGTGCCAACTGTATTTATGAAAAATTCCAATCTGGTTTTCGTGCCCACCATAGCACAGAGACAGCCTTAGTTAAACTGGTAAATGGTTTTAGAACCAACACAGATGCCAAACAGCTCTATGTCCTTGGAGAGGTGGGTTGGCRTCTCCGGTCCAGTTCTAAATTGGTTTAGGACCTATTTATCCAGTCAAGAGTTTTGTCACCCTTGGTGAACATAACTCAGAGGAAATACATATCACATGTGGCACAAGTTTCGATTTTGGGTATGCTATTGTTCAGTTTATATATTTTAGCCCTTGGCAGCATTCTCAGAAAGCACAGAATAGATTTTCACTGCTATCCAGACGATACACAACTTTACATTTCTGTGTCACCAGAGGATATTAGCTACACTCATAAATTAATAGACTGTATTACTGATTTAAATACTTGGATGGTTCACAACTTCCTCCAGATAAAGATCGAGGTATTTATTGTTGGAGCCAAAGCACAGAGAGAATCTGGCCGCACATTTTAATTCACGGGCAATTAAGATAAAACACCAGGTAAAAATCCTAGCCGCAGGAAGTAGAGGTCCTAGCACCCCCTGAAAAATCGGAATAAAATAAATAAATATATAAACTCAACAACAAAAGAAACGTACCTTTTTCAGGACCCAGTCTTTCAAAGATAATTCGTAAAAATCCAAATAACTTCACAGATCTTCATTGTAAAGGGTGTAAACCCTGTTTCCCATGCTTGTTGAATGAACCATAAACAATTAATGAACATGCACCTGTGGAACGGTCGTTAAGACACTAACAGCTTACAGACGGTAGGCAATTAAGGTCACAGTTATAAAAACTCAGGACACTAAAGAGGCCTTTCTACTGACTGAAAAACACCAAAAGAAAGATGCCCAGGGTCCCTGCTCATCTGCGTGAACATGCCTTAGACATGCTGCAAGGAGGCATGAGGACTGCAGATGTAGCCAGGGCAATACATTGCAATGTCCATACTGTGAGATGCCTAAGACAGCGCTACAGGGAGACAGGACCGACAGCTGATCGTCCTCGCAGTGGCAGACCATGTGTAACAACACCTGCACAGGATCGGTACATCCGAACATCACACCTGCGGGACAGGCACAGGATGGCAACAACAACTGCCCGAGTTACACCAGGAACGCACAATCCCTCCATCAGTGCTCAGACTGTCCGCAATAGACTGAGAGAGGCTGGACTGAGGGCTTGTAGGCCTGTTGTAAGGCAGGTCCTCACCAGACATCACCGGCAACAACGACGCCTATGGGCTCAAACCCACCGGCGCTGGACCAGACAYGACTGGCAAAAAGTGCTCTTCACTGGCGAGTCGCGGTTTTGTCTCACCAGGGGTGATGGTCGGATTCGCGTTTATCATCGAAGGAATGAGCATTACACCGAGGCCTGTACTCTGGAGTGGGATCGATTTGGAGGTGGACGGTCCGTCATGGTCTGGGGCGGTGTATCACAGCATCCTCGGACTGAGCTTGTTGTCATTGCAGACAATCTCAACGCTGTGCGTTACAGGGAAGACATCCTCCTCCCTTATGTGGTACCCTTCCTGCAGGCTCATCCTGACATGACCCTCCAGCATGACAATGCCACCAACCATACTGCTCGTTCTGTGCATGATTTCCTGCAAGACAGGAATGTCAGTGTTCTGCCATGGCCAGCGAAGATCCTGGATCTCAATCCCATTGAGCATGTCTGGGACCTGTTGGATGAGGGCTAGGGCCATTCCCCCCAGAAATGTCCGGGAACTTGCAGGTGCCTTGGTGGAAGAATGGGGTAACATCTCACAGCAAGAACTGGCAAATCTGGTGCAGTCCATGAGGAGGCGATGCACTGCAGTATTTAATAATCTCTTGAAGCTAGGGGGCAGAAATCTTATGTTTGGAAAAATAACGTTCCCAATGTAAGCTGCCTATTTCTCAGGTCCAGATGCTAGAATATGCATAGAATTGACAGAGTAGGATAGAAAACACACTAAAGTTTCCAAAACTGTCAAAATATTGTCTGTGAGTATAACAGAACTGATTTTGCAGGTGAAAACCTGAGGAAATCCAACCCGGAAGTGACTCTTATTTTGAAAAATCACTGTTRCATTGCCTGCCTTTCGTCCATTTAAAGGGATATCAACCAGATTCCTTTTCCAATGGCTTCCTCAGGGTGTGAACAGTCTTTAGACATAGTTTCAAGCTTTTATTCTGAAAAATGAGCGAGATTTATCAAAACGCGTCAGTGGATAGACGCGTCAGTGGATAGACGGATGTCCTTCCATTAGTTCATGCGCAACCCACTGGTTGCTCAACATTTTATTTCTCTCCTGTATTGAATAGTTTACAGTCCGTTTGAAATATTGTCGATTATTGATGTTAAAAACAACCTGAGGATTGATTATTAAAAACGTTTGACATGTTTCTACGAACTTTACGGATACTATTTAGAATTTTCGTCAAGCCTTGATGACCTGCCTAAGGCTGTGGAATACTGAACATAACGCGCCYAACAAATTGAGTTTTTTTTATATGAAAATCATCTTTATCGAACAAAAGGAACATTTATTGTGTAACTAGGAGTCTCGTGAGTGCAAACATCCGAAGATCATCAAAGGTAAGCGATTAATTTTATTGCTTTTCTGGCTATCGTGACCAATCTACATTGCTGCTAGGTGTTCTTAATGTTTTGTCTAGTGATCGATAAACTCACACAAACGCTTGGATTGCTTTCGCTGTAAAGCATATTTTCAAAATCTGACACGACAGGTGTTTTGCTATATTGCACTTGGGATTTCATGAATTTAAATATTTTTTGCAATTTTCTTTGAATTTGGCGCTCTGCAATTCAGCGYTTGTTGATGAAAATGATCCCGCTAAAGGGATCCGTGCATCAAACCAATTTCTCCATTATTTTGTTTAAGAATGTAAGGTTGGACATTGTCAGAAAATTGCTTAGAGCTAGATGACTTTTCTTCAGAAGGGGTTTCACCGTAGCAGTTTTTAGTGCAGTGGGGAAAGTGAGTGATTAACAATAGCTTGCATTTCTTCAGATATGCAATTAAAAACAGTTTTGAAGAAGGTGGTGGGGATAGGATCGAGAAGGCAGGTAGGACGTTTAAGTTGTGATATCCCTTTCCTGAGCATATCCGTGTCAACAAGAGAAAATATATCCATAGTGCCTGTGGGTGGTAGGCTAGGGCACATATCATCTAACTTCTCATTAGCTCTCGCTTGACTGATACCCAGCTTAATGTTTGTTATCCTATGTCTGAAATATGCTGCAAACTCATCACATTAAGATGTGGAGGAAAGTTCACATAGGTTTGCTGGGATAGGATTTATCAGGCCATCAATGGTCGAGAAGAGCACTCTCAAATTATTCAGATTATTAGTGATCAGGTTAGGAAAAGGAGCCCGTCTGGCATTTCTTATTGCTCTCTTATATATGCCAAGTTSCTCTCTCAGAATATCATAATGGACCTGCAACTTTGACTTTCTCGACTTCCACTCTGCCTTTCTGCAATTTCTCTTTAATTAATTAGTTTCCTCACTCATCAATCACTTTGTTTGGATGTGGCCTTTTTCAACCTTACTTGCATCAATGGTTGCCCTTAATTTGCTATTAAAGTTATTAACTAAATCATCACAAGAGGAAGGCAGAATATGTGATGGAGTATTGTTCATACACTCAATAAAATCTCTAGCAACTTCAGAGGTAAGGTAGCGTTTCTTAATAATGCATTCAGTATTATCCTGTGCTATGGGCATCAAGGTAGTAAAAAATACACATTGGTGATCAGGTAAAGCAACATCCGCAATAGAGGATATGTCAATAGACCACCCCTTGGTAATAACCAGGTCAAGAGTATGGCCGTGGTTATGGGTGGGCCCATAACTATGTGTGAGGTGTATACTTTTCTTACAAAGTATATTTGTTTGACTACCTAAGAATACTACGTGACCCTGATTTAGAGATAAAGTAGTCTGTGTGTGTCTGAAAGAGGGTTGCTAAGTGATTTGTGCATTTGAGGCCCATTTGAGACAATGTTTCTCTCCTCTACTCTAGGATAAAGTTAGTGTTTCCTATAGGCAGTGCCAGCTTCAGGGGAGTGGATGTGACCGTGCTCTGATAGCATGTCAAAGTGAATTAGCCTCCGAGTGGCATCCACTTGGCACACACAGCCGCCTGCCCTCTGCCCACCACCCCACATATGTGCCCAAGATTAGAATTAATAACRAGTGCTGTCAATCACACTCTAATCGCAATAATTCTGTGTTTAGGGGGCAGAGGGAGAATACAGGCATCTGGGCCGACGATGGGCAATCTGGGGCGAGTAATAAGGAGATTGTGTGTGTACGTGTGTGTGTGTCTAGGAAGGTGGGGGTGGTCCCCACTGGACTCATTTTCAAGCCTGCCTGCAGCAGCTGGTCAGGTGAGCCAGGAGAGAAGATTGGAAGAGGACACACCTGGAGAGAGGGCAAACGTCTCCTGTAAGGGACATGCTGTGGAGCTGAGAGTATGTGTGAGTGAATAGGTGGTGTGTAGTTATGGACCAGGTAGTGTGAATGAGAGAGTTAACATGGCAGTTTGTGAGTGTGAAGGAATATGTTGTGGAAGCAGGTAGAGTTTTGGTCCTCCGTTGTCTAGATGTTTTGCTCTCGTTTCCCCTTCACTCTCAGTGTCTCTGCCTGTGTCTCTCTCTGTTTCTACATCTCTGAATCTCTCTCTCTGTCTGTCTTTCTCCATCTCTTCTTTCTGTCACCCTCCAGTCTCTCGGTTAGATGGCCGAATTGCCATGGCCCAGTTCCATCATTTGTTATTAAGCCGACACATCCGCTAATTGCAATCAAAATAACAAAACAACATATGTCAAGGCCCCAGAGACCTAAGTGTGTTTGTCCTGCAGGCGTCAAAATGAAGAGTGATGGTTGACAAATGAACGCTAGATTGGCTACATAAATTACCTTCCATAGTCAGAGACACACAACAGGCCAGGTAATCAAAGTCCCATGAGGAAACAGAGGAAGGGGAGAGCCCAGCTAACATCAAACATTCCCACAACTTTAGAGAACATTCCCTTAAGAGTCTCATTAGGTCATTAGCATTCTTCATAGGAATGTTTCACTGATGTGCAAGAACTGTTTCCAAAAAACATTCTCTTAAAACCTTTTAGATGTTAAGTCCACTATTTGGGGGACATTGAGCGGTTCTGGACCGGTTCCGACTAACATTTTGGTCAAAGCGCTCTGTGAACGTTGTAGGTTCCCTTATCTAATAGTGCAAGAAAGACCCATCTCTCTGCTCTCTGCTCCCACTCTCCCAGCTAAGCTGACTTGAAGTGTCAGGTTTCAGACCCCACTTTTGAATAGACTTCAGTACAGCTTTTGAAATTATTGATCATAGTCTACTGCTGGAAAAACGTATATGTGTTATGGTTTTACACCCCCTGCTATAATGTGGATAAAGAGTTACTTGTCTAACAGAACACAGAGGGTGTTCTTTAATGGAAGCCTATCAAATATAATCCAGTTAGAATCAGGAATTCCKCAGGGCAGCTGTTTAGGCCCATTGCTTTTTAAATTWTTTACTAACGACATGCCACTGACTTTGAGTAAAGCCAGAGTTTCTAAGTATGCGGATGACTCAACACTATACACGTCAGCTACTACGGCGACTGAAATGACTGCAACACTCAACAAAGAGCTGCAGTTAGTTTCAGAGTGGGTGGCAAGGAATAAGTTAGCCATAAATATTTCTAAAACTAAAAGCATTGTATTTGTAATTAAACACTCCCTAAACTCTAAACTTCAACTAAATCTTGTAATAAATAATGTGGAAATTGAGCACGTTGAGATGACTAAACTGCTTGGAGTAACACTAGATTGTAAACTGTCATGGTCAAAACATATTGTTGCAGTAGTAGCTAAGGCGATGCTCTGCCTTCTTAACAACACTATCGACAGGGCAGGTCCTACAGGCCCTGGTTTTGTCATACCTTGACTACCGTTCAGTCTTGTGGTCAGGTGCCACAAAAAAGGACAGGAAAATTGCCATTGGCTCAAAACAGGGCAGCACGGCTGGCCCTTGGATGTACACGGAGAGCTAATATTAATAATATGCATGTCAATCTCTCCTGGCTGAAAGTGGAGGAGAGATTGACTRCATCACTACTTTTATTTGTGAGAGGTATTGACATGTTGAATGCCCCGAGTTGTCTGTCTGTCTAGTCCCCAAGTCCAGAACATACTATGGGAGGCACACAGTACTACATAAAGCCATGACTACAAGGGAACTCTATTCCACATCAAGTAAGTGACGCAAGCAGTAAAATTAGATTTAAAAAACAGAAACATCTTATGAAACAGCAGGGACTGTATACATGTCAATACATGTCAATACATGTATACACAAACACACACACATACAATAACATACGCATGGATTTAGTCATGTAGATACTGTATGTGGTAGTGGTGGAGTAGGGACCTGAGGGCACACAGTGTGTTGTGAAATCTGTGAATGTATTTTAAATCTTCTTAGGGATAGGGTCCCGCTAGCGGGACACCAGCCAACAACATCCGGTGAAATTGGAGGGCGTGCAAATCAAATAAATAAATAATCGTAATATTAAACATTCATAAACATAGAAGTATCTTATATCATTTAAATGCTTAAATTATTGTTAATCTAACTGCGTTGTCCAATTTACAATAGGCTTTACGGAGAAAGCATACCATGCGATTGTCTGAGGACGGTGCCCCACATCAACATATTGTTCAACCAGCACAGGCTACATAAAATCACAAATAGCGATTAAATAAATCACTTACTTTTGAAGATCTTCCTCTGTTTGCAATCCCAAGGGTTCCAGCTACAACATGAATGGCTGTTTTGTTAGATAAAATCCTTCTTTAAATCCCAAAAAGTCAGTTTAGTTGGCGCCATCGATTTCAGTAATCCACTCGTTCAACGCGCAGACAAAGGAATCCAAAAAGCTATCGCTGAACTTCGTCCAAACAAGTCAAACAACGTTTCTATTAAATCCTCAGGTACTCTAAAATYTAAATAAACTATAATATTTCATACGYAAAGWYGTATGTTCAATAGAAAAGCAAAATTAGTAAGAGCACGCCCTCTCCCGAAAGACTGATATTGTTTTGGTGCTCTCCTAGCCAAATTCTTGCTGGTTTTTCAAAAAACAAGCCTTAAACCTTAAATAAATACTGCTGACATCTAGAGGAATCCATAGGAATTGCAATCTGGGAAACYYAATTACATAGYAACAATAGMTTTCCATTATAATATATATTKTGGTTGGTTTTTCTTCGGATGTTCGCCTGCCATATCAATTATATTTTAATCTCAGACATTATTTTAACAGTTTTAGAAACTTCAAAGTGTTTTCTATCCAATGCTACCAATTATATGCATATCCTGGCTTCTGGGCCTGAGTAACAGGCAGTTTACTTTGGGCACGTCAGTCAGGCGGAAATTCAGGAAACTATCCCTAAGAAGTTTTTTAAGTGGAATATATTATATTACAGTGTAATGTAGATTTATGTGCCCATACTAAAATATCATCATTATGATGTTATTACATCTATGCTTCTAAAGCATCATTCAATATTTCCTTGTTACTGTTTTTAACACACACACACACACACACACACACACACACACACACACACACACACACACACACACACACACACACACACACACACACACACACACACACACACACACACACACACACACACATATATATGTGGTAGTGGTGGAGTAGGGGCCTGAGGGCACACAGTGTGTTGTGAAATTTGTGAATGTATTAAAATGTTTTGAAATTGTATAAACTGCCTTAATTTTGCTGGACCCCAGGAAGAGTAGCTGCTGCTTTGGCAGCAGCTAATGGGGATGCATAATAAATACAAATACAAATACAAATACAAATGTGTCACATTTTCTGGCCTATCCAGACAAAGGAATGATTTCCTGCGTTTGTGAAATTCACAGCTGCTCTTGCAATAGTGCACTTGAAACTGGATAATCTAGCGGATGCAACAATACTAGTTTCTTCTCGCTGTGATATTCTGAGCCGGATTTAGAGCTCTCAACATGAAAATATACTAAATAATTTCATAGAATTTAACTAAGACCACTTTCTCTTGGTCACAGATGTACAAAATCATATTGTGCTTAAAGTTGAAGTTGTAACGAGTGAGTACACCTCAGTAATCTATTTTAAAAAATCCAGAAAGGGGAGTTCCAGATCATTCCAAAACTATACAACCTTACCAGTTATTGTTTATGGCATCACATGAAAAATAATTACGTGTGGGATATCTCTATTTAAGCGGAAATCTAGATTGCACTATCATTCAACTGGTTTTTAATTAATATCAAACAGAATTTACCCAAACGTGGTTACCATGTTCTCAGAATATTCAATATTAATGTTCTAGACATGTTTCATTGGAACCAGTGGTGGAAAAAGTATCAAAGTATTTTATTTATTATAGTGCTTAAGGAGTAACGTTAAAACAGATTAATATGCCCCACCACCATGAGACAACTATACAGAAAAACCTCAAATAAGTAAATAAGTCAATCAAATTAATGATGAAATAATAGTCAGATTAACTAATGACTGACACAGACATTGTGGTGTAGCAGGAAGATCGAAATGCCGTCAACCAATTGTGAGTTCAAATCCCAGGTAAGAACATGTTGATTAATAATTACTGAATAAATGAACATGCACAATGTCATCATGTATGTCAAAGTGTGTCAAATATGTACAGTGCCTTCGGAAAGTATTCAGACCCCTTGACTTTTTCTACATTTTGTTACGTAAAATGGATTAAATAAAAACATTTCCTCAGCAATCTACACACAATACCCCATAAAGACAAAGTGAAAATAGTTTTTAGAAGTGTTTGAAAATGTATTCAAAAAGTAAAACTGAAATACCTTATTTATAAGTATTCAGACCCTTTGCTATGAGACTCGAAATTGAGCTCAGGTGCATCCTGTTTCCATTGATCATCATTGAGATGTTTCTACAACTCGATTGGAGTCCACCTGTGGTAAATTCAATTGATTGGACATGATTTGGAAAGGCACACACCTGTCTATAAGGTCCCACAGTTGACAGTGCATGTCAGAGCAAAAACCCAAGCCATGAGGTCGAAGGAATTGTTCGTAGAGCTCCGAGACAGGATTGTGTCGAGGCACAGATCTGGGGAAGGGTACCAAAACATTTCTGCAGCATTTAAGGTCCCTAAGAACACAGTGGCCTCCATCATTCTTAAATGGAAGAAGTTTGGAACCACCAAGGCTCTTCCGAGAGCTTGCCGCCCAGCCAAACTGAGCAATTGAGAGAGATGGGCCTTGGTCAGGGAGGTGACCAAGAACTCGATGGTCACTCTGACAGAGCTTTAGAGTTCCTCTGTGAAGATGGGAGAAACTTCCAGAAGGACAACCATCTCTGCAGCACTCAACCAATCAGGCCTTTATGGTAGAGTGGCCAGATGGAAGCCACTCCTCAGTAAAAGGCACATGACAGCCCACTTGGAGTTTGCCAAAAGGCACCTAAATACTCTCAGACCATGAGAAACAAGATTCTCTGGTCTGAMGAAACCAAGATTSAACMCTTTGGCCTGAATGCCAAGCATCACGTCTGGAGGAAACCTGGCACCATCCCTACGGTAAAGCACGGTGGTGGCAGCATCATGCTATGGGAATGTTTTTCAGTGGCAGGCACTGGGAGACTAGTCAGGATTGAGGCAAAGATGAATGGAGCACAGATAGATCCTTGATGAAAACCTGCTCCAGAGTGCTCAGGATCTCAGACTGGGGTAAAGGTTCACCTTCCAACAGCAAAACGCCCCCAAGCACACAGCCAAGACAATGCAGGAGTGGCTTTGGGACAAGTCTCTGAATGTCCTTGAGTGGCCTATCCAGAGCCCGGACTTGAACTTTGTCGAACATCTCTGGAGAGACCGGAAAATAGCTGTGCAGCAATGCTCCCCATCCAACCTGACAGCGCTTGAGAGGATCTGCAGAGAAGAATGGGAGAAACTCCCCAAATACAGGTGTGCTGAGCTTGTAGCGTCATACCCAAGAAGACTCGATGCTGTAATTGCTGCCAAAGGTGCTTCAACAAAGTACTGAGTAAAGAGTCTAAATACTTATGTAAATGTGATATTTCAGTTTTTTATTTTTAATACATTAGCAAAAATGTTTCAAAACCTGTTTTAGCTTTATTATTATGGGGTATTGTGTGTAGATTGATGAGGTAAAAAAAAGATTTAATACATTTTAGAATAAGGCTGTAATGTAACAAAATGTGGAAAAAGTCAAAGGGTCTGAATACCTTCCGAAGGCACTGTATGTTGAAAAGCATTGTGTGTGTGGATGTCCCTAACTTCATTTTTGCCTAAGTAGGAGCTAAATTTGGGTCAACACAACATCTTAACCCTTGTGTAGTCTTAACATTATGTATACTCCCCTTGTCCTAAGGGTAAAAAATGACCCACCTTCACTAAAACCCTAAAATAAAGCAGCTTAATTTAATTTTAAACCCCAAATCTATTTTGCATGAAGAAACAACCTGTCAGTTCATCACAAACTTTGGGAGTATCTGGGTTTTCCCTCTTCACAATGRATGTATAGCCTTAGAAATTAGCAGAAATGTGCAGAAAGTAGTTTTGAAAGCATTTTATTGAAGGGAAACAATAACAGTCTTGAACTTTTTGGGCAAAGTAGTGATATATTCTTATATACTGTACAATGAGGAATTCAACTACAAAATACTAGTCTTCTCCCATTTTTTGAAACATTGCCCCCACCCACAAGGTGTATAAACAACAACAATTAACAAGATTTAAATAAAATAGATACAAAACAAAAACGTGGAGAACATAAATCAATCAACTCTAATTAGCACATGTTGGACAGTATGCAAGTGTGTGTGCATGGACTTTGCAGATGCATTTCTCACTTGTGAAGCACATAGTATTTGTTTTACAGTCCTTCTTTGGGGGGCAGAATTGGCATCTCCTCCTCTTACCTGCCCCAGCTTCAGCCTCAGGTGGATAAGGACAAGATTSAGCCCCCTGAACAGCTTTCACAAGCGCTGCAGAGGCTGCTGTGTGGGGGGGCTCCCTTCTTTGAATGTGTGGGGTTACAAGTGCCTTTCTCAGCTGCTCCAGGAACACCCTCCTCTTGTTCCGCTTATCAGGCATCCAGGTAGGGTTGATCTTGTTTCATATCATYAAGGCCTTGTGTGAGGACACACAAATTATGTTATGGAAGATGACCAGGGGCCAGCTGTCAGTCATCCTCCTGAGGCTGTAAGTTCCAATCACCTTGTCCAGGTTSTCCATGCCTTCTTTGTTGTGGTTGTAGTCCATGGTGATGGCTGGCTTCATGTCCTCACGATCACTGTTCTCAGCCATTTTGTGCAGTGTGCTCAGGAGGACCACATTCTTGTTAATCTTTGYGAGGTAAGAAACTAGAGTGGTGGTGGGGGTGAATGCAAACGTTGATGASAAGGCCTCTCTCCCCCTTGTTGCGAGGAGTGCAGGGGGCAGCTCAGGCTTGTTCTTTCTAACTGTGCCAACCATGGTGATCTTCCTCTTCAGTAGCTGCTGGCTGAGTTCAATTAGTAGCACACAATCTCGATTTCTCATTGTGTGTGTGTGTGTGTCTTTGTGGTTTTTGTGGTGATTAAATGATTTTATAACTGCCGGGRGATAAATGACCCTAAGACAATATTTGTACCATGGTGGAGTACAGCTTTCATTGAAATATGAGCAAAGGCGATGTTTCACTTTTTCTAATGTTGGGGTCACTCTTGGAAAAGTCATCAAATTCCAAGTTGAAAAAATATCATTTAGGTGGTTTTCTCTGCTGTTAAACATAGTGGCGGGTCATTTTTGACCCTTAAGACAACACAAGGGTTAAGTTCAGGTAACACGTACCAATTGATTTTCAGGACAAACTCTTAAAATGAATGATCAAGGAAAACAAAACCTTTTATGTAAAGTTATTTTCTTGAATCACTCAAAAAATCTATGGGGAAAAAACAAAATGGCTGGTGGAAATATAATTAGCTAATGTTTTTTCTTTTTTACCACCCTTCTTTTTCTTCCTTCTTTTTTTTCTCTCCAATTTCCAACTGGCTCTGGAGAGGCAAAGGTGGAGTCATGGATCCTCTGAAAAATGACCCCCCCTAACCTTGCTCCTTAACACCCGCCAGCTTAACCCGGAAGCCAGCCGCACAAATGTGTCAGCGCAAACACTGTTCAACCTACAGGCACCCGACACGCCACAAGGAGTCGCTAGAGCATGATGCGCCAAGTAAAGCCCCCCTGGCCAAAACCCTCCCCTAACCCGGACGACGCTGGGKCAATTGTGCACCGTCCTATGGGACTCCCGGCACAGCCCGGGAATGAACCTGGGTCTGTAGTAACGCCTTTAGTGTTTTAAACCGCTGCGCCACTCGGGGGGCCCATTATTGGTAATTCTAAGCAARAATGTTAAAAGAGTATATGAATATTTTTTCCTGAGGAAAATGATTTATTCTTTGGTTTCGGGAAGTGTGACCTGTCAGAGTCAATGAAACTCTCATGTTCTATGACTGAGTGAAATGCCTTTGAATTTGGCTGAATTAAATTCTACTTCCTGTCACTCAAACTCAATTTGGCTAATTCAATTTGAATTTCAACTCATGAGTTGAATGGAAGACAATAAAAACAATCTGAATTGTGTAGAACCCTGGTCTGTGTGTTTTTGGTGTGACATTGGTGGAATATTCTTCAAACCTTTAGAAAACTGGACACATGAATGTTCTTGTAACGTTCACATGATAAGTGTGTAGAACATTAATATCTTATATCCGAGAACCATGTTCTGGGTAAGCTTTGTTTGACATTTAGGTAATATTCWCCTAACTKTAATGCCAAAACATGATAAATAGGGTCTCAGGAGGTTTTTGCTAATATACATAGAATGTTCCCATAATTAAAATTAAACTGGACCTTCAAACATCAGGGGAACATAACGGGTAACATTAGTGGGCTAGCAAACAATTCCTAGGGAATACTTCTCTTTCCAAGCTTCACGGCTTCAAACTTCCCATGTATCTTCAACCAGGGATTCTACCAGGGAGATGTGATGTCACTGCACCAGTGAGATGATSGCTGTCCATGCTCATGGGGTGCTGAACTTCGGTATTCCGATTCCGGAGCTGTCCACTTGAGTGGTGCTAAATCACGACTATTAGCTTTTTTGTATTCCTTAGCATTAGAACTTTTACAGACACATTTTCAATGACACAGCGATTGAATACTATAGTATCTAACTGAGCTAAGGAAATRCATATGTGAGAGACAGGGATCAGTCAGACCTGTATAGCATGCCAGTCTACTCTTTCACCACCAGGGGGCTCTGTGTGAGAYGTGACAGGGTGCATCTAAATTGGATGAAGTGGCTTCCTTCCCTCATTTCCTCTCTTTCTCCTCCGTACAAATAAGTCATTACATTGTATCACTTCTATTTTAGATGATGTGTCTTATTTGTTTATCTGTTATATTCTGCTAATCTGATTTTCTTTCAACTATCTTTAGATATGGACACTTTTCTGCCATCAAAATGTGCCAAAACTCGTTCACTATGATGGCCAAGGAATATGAACACATTGTGAGGTTTGTGGAAATCAAGAGAAAGATGTACAGAACCGGTCCACTGGTCTTATACGTCTACATGGTGTTATCACTCTGTGATCAGAAGATGGCAGTAGGGCCCTTTATGAAAAGCTCATCTCCCTTCCTCCTCTGTCTCTCACACCTCTCTCACATATCTCGTCTCAGTTGTGTGATTCCCTGGTTTCCAATCCATGACGTCATCTTTAATACCCAATTTTAAAAGTTGTAGCTTTCTCCATGATCAAGCTCTCTCTCTCTCTTTCCATCACTCTCTATCACAGTCCCATGTTGCATGTCCGTCCACCCAATGATTGGTGAGTCAGTCTCATGAGGCACTCTGAGAGACACATGGAGATGGATGGACATCACTTTGTTCTGACAGCTCTCCGGAAGAGAAGGGAGAGGGGTTTGTAGAGCAATGYAATCTTTAACAGACAGCTCTGTACCTACACAAACATACTGCACACTAATACGGATTCATATTGGCCTACACAGATGCCCACAGATGCCCATAACGAGACTGTTGTATGACAGTTCAGAGGCATTGCTAAGTGTCCCCTTGTCTCCTGAATGTTCTTAAGTTCACAGTATCTTTGAGCCTAAATGGAGTCGTAATTTTTATGTTCGTATTGAAGTGATTTCTTAACCTCATCTTGGGGGAGAGGAAAATCAATGTTGTTTGTCATTGCATTCAGTTCTTGGCACAAACAGCACTGTGTTTGTAAATACGTAACAGTGTGTGTGTGTACACACTAAGCTTAGTATAAAGGGTAAAATACCACACCTTTACACTGAGCTAATCCCTCTTTCTCTCTCTCTCTCTCAATTCCTTTCTTTACTCTGCCTCCCTGGCTCTCCCCCTAATGGTACCATGTCCCACGGTAGATGGCTAGATGTGATGCAATCACATCATGACTATGACCAGGTCACTATGGAAACGCCCACTCTGGGACAACAGAAGGCCTTCCATAGAGCAGCAGGGGCAGTGGACAGATCTGATCCACTGTGTGTGGATGGGGAGATTCCCCACAGCTTTGTTACTTCCCCTGACTACGGATGTAGTGGAGGTGTGATTGTTCTCAAGGGCCAGTGGTTGAGTCTGTAACCCTGTTTATTTTAATAAACCTACAGTGGGGAGAACAAGTATTTGATACACTGNTACAGTGGGGAGAACAAGTATTTGATACACTGCCGATTTTGCAGGTTTTCCTACTTACAAAGCATGTAGAGGTCTGTAATTTTTATCATAGGTACACTTRAACTGTGAGAGARGGAATCTAAAACAAAAATCCAGAAAATCACATTGTATGATTTTTAAGTAATTAATTTGCATTTTATTGTATGACATAAGTGTGCAATAATAGTGTTTAACARYATTTTTGAATGACTACCTCATCTCTGTACCCCACACATACAATTATCTGTAAGGTTCCTCAGTCAAGCAGTAAATTTCAAACACAAATTCAACCACAAAGACCAAGGAGGTTTTCCAATCCRTCACAAAGAAGGGCACCTATTGGTAGATAGGCCATTTATTTTATAAAAAAGCAGACATTGAATATCCTTTTGCGCATGGTGAAGTTATAATGACACTTTGGATGGTGTGTCAGTACACTCAGTCACTACAAAGATACAGGCGTCCTACCTAACTCAGTTGCCGGACAGGAAGGACAGGGATTTCGCCATGAGGCAAATGGGGAATTTAAAACAGTTACAAAGTTTAATGGCTGGGAGAAAACTGAGGATGGATCAACAACATTGTAGTTACTCCACAATAATAACTTAATTGACAGAGTGAAAAGAAGGAAGTCTGTACCGAATAAAACTATTCCAAAACATGCATCCTGTTTGCAACAAGGCACTAAAGAAATAGTGCAAAAAATGTGGCAAAGCAATTCACTTTTTGTCCTGAATACAAAGTGCTGTGTTTGGGGCAAATCCAATACAACACATTACTGAGTACATCATGTTATGGGTATGATTGTAATCATTAAGAACTGGGGAGTTTTTCAGGATAAAAAAAAMAAATGTAATGGGGCTAAGCACAGGCAAAATCCTAGAGGACAACCTGGTTGGGTCTGCTTTCCACCAGTCACTGGGAAATTAATTCACCTTTCAGCAGGACAATAGCCTAAAACACAATGCCAAATCTACACTGGAGTTGCTTACCAAGAAGACAGTGAATGTTCCTGAGTGGCCAAGTCTGTGCCTCAGTGGCACAGTCTTGACTTCAAGCTACTTGAAAATCAATTGCAAGACCTGAAAATGGTTGACTAGCAATGATCAAGAACCAATTTGAAAGAGCTTGAAGAATTTTTWAAATAATAATAGGCAWATGTTGCACAATCCAGGTGCGGAAAGCTCTTAGAGACTCACAGCTGTAATATTACTGCCAAAGGTGCTTCTGCAAAGTATTGACCCATGTTTTCACTTTGTCATTATGGGGTATTGTGTGTAGATGGGTGAGGGAAAAGATCTATTGAATACATTTTGAATTCAGGCTATAACACAACAAAATGTGGAATAAGTCATGGGGTATGAATGCTTTCTGAAGGCACTGTATGTACAGTGAGTATCAGTACCAGATTAATGTGCAGAGGTACAAGGTATTTGAGGTAGATATGTACATAAAGGCAGGTTAAAGTGACTAGACCAGAATAATAAGGGTAAAATAAAGAACATATGATGAGTACAAAAGTGTGTGCATGTGTGTGTGCGTGTGTGTGTTCTTGTGTCGTGTCACATGTTTCATAAACAACAGTGAAATGCTTACTTCCCAAAAATGCAGAGAAAGAAATAGAAACAAAATGTTTTGGGCCTTCTCCTGACACCTCCTGGTATATAGGTCCTGGATGGCAGGGAGCTCTGCCCCAGTGATGTACTGGGCCGTACTCACTACCATCTGTAGTGCCTGGCAGTTGCTGTACCAAATGGTGATGCAGCCAGTCAAGATTCTCTCAATGGTGTAGCTGTAATACTTTTCAAGGATCTGAGGGCCCATTCCATATCTTTTCAGCCTCCTGAGTGGATAGAGGTGCTGTCGTGTGTGTGGACCATGTTAATTCCTTGGTGATGTGGACAACAAAGGAACTTTAAGCTCTTGACCCYCTCCTCTACAGCCCTATCATTGTGGATGGGGGTGTGCTCATCCCTCCATTTCCTGTAGTCCACGATCCGCTCCTTTATCTTGCTGACATTGAGGGAGAGGTTGTCGTCCTGTCCTGGATAGTCATTTAGGCAGGTTACCTTGGCGTTATTGGGCAAGGGAACAGTGGTGGTCTGCTGTTTAAAGGTCTAATGTACTGCCCATCGGTTACAGAGAGCGAGGTCACAATAAAGCCCGGGGGATGTGGTAAATGACCAATATGCCACGGCTAAGGGCTGGTCTARGCACGACGCAWTGCGGAGTGCCTGGATACAGCCCTGGTTACCAATATAATTAGAGCAGTTACGGTCTGATATACCACGGCTGTCAGTGAATCATCATTCGAACCATCCAGTTTGTAATTACATTTTAGTCATTTAGCAGATGCTCTTATACAGAGCAACTTACAGGAGCAATTAGGGTTAAGTGCCTTGCTCAAGGGCACATCAACATATGTTTCCCCTAGTTGGGCCGGGGATTCAACCCACATTGCCCTGTGTAGGGTGCCAGGCAAGGCACGCCTGTTATTTGAAATGCATTCCAGGTGGCTACCTTATAAAGCTGGTTGAGAGAATGCCAAGAGTGTGCAAAGTTGTCACCAAGCCAAAGGGTGGCTACTTTGAAGAATCTCAAATATAAAACATATTTTGATATGTTTAAAACTTTTTTGGTTGCTACATGATGCCATATGTGCTATTTCATAATTTTGATGTCTTCACTATTATTCTACAATGTACTGTACATACCCATCAAATAACGCAAAATGCAATATCTATAGCAATTACACCCACATAAGCAAGCAATGCCATCAAGATTCACAGATAAATCTAAAATATGTATTTAAATTAAAAGCAAAAGCCTAAACTAAAGTAAGCCTAGCCTACATAAAAAAATCTGCCAAACAAGCAGTAGGCCTACATGAGGCAAAACAAACAAATTAATAATTCTGGCATTGCAGCAAGTGCCATAAAGGTTGTAAACTGGTGCTTACCGGGATTAAAGAGGATGAGGGTGAAGATGCAGAGAGCGTGGTGAAGAATTCATTGTTAAAGTGCTGCAGATCCCAGGTGATACTGTCGACTAAATTAAACTTGAACGTGTACATCGTTTTGGACAGAGAGGCCAGCGATACGAGTGCCCAATCGTTGCCAAATGTGCATCCTTTAAAGATAAAATAATGGTTGAAAGCCTGGGCAAAAGACTCGCCAGCATTAAAATAGGCATGAACGATCAGTTCCCAAAGGAAATCGCAGAACGGTGCAAAGTACTGTACCCACTTTTCAAAGAGAATAGACTTAAAGGGAGACGTAGCTCTCGTAGTCGTCAAGTTATACATTGATAACCGAGACACCAAGACCTAGCTATTCTAAATAAAATAGGATGTCCTCCGGAAGTTGTCATAATTACTGTGTAAGTCTATAGAAGCGGGTGAGAACCATGAGCCTCCTAGGTTTTGTCAATGGAGGACGGAAACTAGCTGTCCTCCGGCTACACCATGGTGCTACCCCAGAGTGTACTGTTGAGGCTACTGTAGACCTTCATTGCAAAACAGTGTGTTTTAATCAATTATTTGGTGACATGTGAATATATTTAGTTTAGTTTTATCTAAAAAGGATAACTTTAAAGTTTCACTATTTAAAAAAAATAAAAAATTCGTTGAGGAGGATCGTCATCCCCTTCCTCCTATGAGGAGCATTCCACTGCAATGATCAAACAATGCTCAAAGTTGCGTAGATCACTCGTTTTGCACATTCTAATGTTTAATCAAACATTAACTGAATGCCTTGATGCATGTCTGCCTGTGTTATATAGCAAGTCACGGTCAAGTGAGTCACTGTCTGTAGGAGCGATCCATTTTCGTGAATGGGGTGGTGTACCTAATAAACTGTACATATGAAGTGGGTAAAACAGTATGGAAACATTATTAAAATGAGCAGTGTTAAATTACTATGTACATAGGGCAGCTGTCTCTAAGTACAGGGTGTTAGCCTGCTAGTAACTGAATAAGTTCAGGGCAGGGTACTGGGTGGAGGCTGGCTAGTGGTGACTATTTAACAGGTCTAATGGCCTGGAGATAGAAGCAGTTTTTCAGTCTCTCTGTCTCAGCTTTGATGCACCTGTACTGTCTCTGCCTTCTAGATGGTAACGGGGTAAACAGGCAGTGGCTTGGGTGGCTGAGGTCCTTGATGATCTTCTTGGCCTTCCTGTGACACCGGGTGCTGTAGATGCACCCGGTAATGCGTTGAAGAGCCCTGTGCTTGCGGATGGTGCAATTGCTTACCAGGCGGTGATACAGCTCAACAGGATGCTCTCAATGGTGGTGTGTGTGTGTGTGTGTGTGTGTGTGTGTGGTGTGTGTGTGGGTGTGTGTGTGTGTGTGTGTGTGTGTGTTGTGTGGTGTGTGTGTGTGTGTGTGTGTGTGTGTGTGTGTGTGTGTGTGTGTGTGTGTGGTGTGTGTGTGTGTTGTGTGTGGGTGTGTGTGTGTGTGTGTGTGGTGTGTGTGTGTGTGTGTGTGTGTGTGTGTGTGTGTGTGTGTGTGCATGAGTGAGTGTGTGTGTGTGAATGAGTGCCATGAGTGGAGTGCTTGTGTGCTAATGTGCGGAGAGTCAGTGCAGGTGGTAAGTCCAGTTCAAGTGTAAGGTGGTTGGGTAGAGAATAACATTTGGGAGAGTTAACAATGTGCTCACACCTGGAAATAAGCTTATGAAATCCTGGCATTTACATTTAAACTGTGTCTTATTAAAAAATTCTACAGGTCAACACTATTTTGTCCACCAAATATGGCATATCAAAATAATATACAATTTCTCAGAATACATCAGAAAGGCACATTTATTCTGCAAGATGGTGTGATTAGCATCAATTAAAAGAACATTCCTACTGGCACACTCAGTACCACAACCAGTGTGCCGTTCCACTAATTAATCAGTAATGCTACTGTTGAATCAAATAGAAATCAGACATTCCCTTTGTGAGCAAGTTATTCTTTATTCAAGAGGTCTCTTTACATTAGATGTGAAGGCAAAATGTAGATTTCCGCCTAAATAGACATACCCAAAAGTAACTGCTATTCATGTGTAATTACAGGATTCTGACATGCAAAAACTTGGTATATTTGGAAAGAAGACATCTGGGATATTATGAGGAAATTATCAGAAGATAGAAGATAATCTTTCATTGACAAGCTATAAGTGAATTCTTGATGCCCAGAGCTGGAAACACATCAGATTGCTTCCACAATATGTGAACAATATCAGAAAAACAAATGGTATTGATAGATCTAACAGCTAGAAATGGGCAGATGTTTTAGTAAGTGGTGCCAGGTGTGGCCAAGGGATGTTTCCGAGTGTCCCTAAATCTCTCCAAAGAGGCATATGTCTGTAGATTAGATCATTCCAGTGCTATTACATATTTGCAATCCCTAAATGCTATTTGTTCAGTATAAAAACACAATTTCTACCATATCAACCTCACTCAAACATTGTGGAAGTGTTATGGGGTATCCAGGGTACATTCAAGTGTCCTTTCAACCTCTCCAAAGTGTCAGAATGTGGTAATTGCACTGTGTTTGCACACTGGATGTACCTAAAAGTTATTGTTCACTATTGTGGCGGATGAATCAGAATTAGTTGGGTAACATAGATAAATAAGATGTTTTATTTACATAATATGCTTATGTGAGATACTTGTCATTGGAATGTATCCTTTTGGACTATAGTGTTGCCACTATCATTTGGGGCCCATAGAGGGGTGAGGTCAGGCTTATCTTTTACATGTCTCTGGTGCTATGCAGAATATCAGAAAGGGAAGAGGACAGGATGGAACATTGTCTTCATATGTGAATGTATCTGTTAAACCATGTGAAGGGATGGCGTGATTAAGGGGGAACCAATTACTTGTCTCTACAATGTCTGTGCGCAAGTCACTCCTCTCAGTGAGCTTGTCCAGGAGTGGGGTCAAAAGGGGGTTTACTTGAGATGGGGGTATCTAGAGTTGACAATTGATATATGCCATTGGATGAGTTGGTGTTTTTGTACTATGAAGTACCAGGAACGAGATTAGAACCTCGTCTTAGAGACCAAACTGAACGATAATTTATAGGGAATGCTATCTGGCTATGGGATACTCCTCTCTCAAGTAAAAGTCTTTCTTTGTGAACTGTTCCTAAGATCTGTGGTTCGTCATGTAAGTTGAGAGGGGTGTATCTTGGCTATAAAAGATCTTTGTATTCTTCTGTAAGCACTCTCAGAATTCATTATAGACACTGAATTGATCTGAGAGTCAAAGGGCTATTGTAAAGCTCATATTATTAAAGATGAAGTTTAAGTATAACTCTGACTGGTGTGTGGTTTGTAACTCTCCTCATTTGGTAATACAGAAAATTGCAACGACACTATAAAACAAAATGTATACAAAACCAACCTCTCTCAAACATTGTGGTGGTGACAGGGGACATACAGGGGGAAGTGTTTTCATCATATTTTTAATGCGCAAAGATATAGTCACTTGGTGGACATTCGACGTTGCCATTAAGTCATACATCATCAAATAACATTGGCAGTAGAATAGATTTGTTCCTACCAACCTACTATTAGGATAGAAAACACTCCAAAGTTTCCAAAATTGTCAAAGTATTGTCTGTGAGTATAACAAAACTGATTCTGCAGGCGAAAACCTGAGAAAATCTAACCCGGAAGTGATTTTTTATTTTAAATCTGTGTTTCCTGGCCCGTCTTCCATTTAACGGGGTATCAACCAGATTCCTTTTCCAATGGCTTCCTCAGGCTGTGACCAGGCTTTAGACATAGTTTCAGACTTTTATTTTGAAGAATGAGCGAGATTTTTCAAAAGTAGTCAGGTGTCCTCTGAATAGTTCCTGCGCACGAGTGGGCTTTTTCTCTCTTATTGAATAGGTGACGGTCAGGTTGAAATATTATCGATTATGTTTGTTAAAAACAACCTGAGGATTGATTATAAAAAACATTTGACATGTTTCTACGACCATTATGMATACTTTTTGGAATTTTGTCGAACGGAACGAGGCTTTGGTTTTCTGAACATAACGCGCAACCCAAATGGCGTTTTTTTGTTACAAAAGTAATATTTATCGAACATAAAGAACATTTGTTGTGTAACTGGGAGTCTCGTGAGTGCAAACATCCGAAGATTATCAAAGGTAAGTGATTAATTGTATTGCTTTTCTGACTTTCGTGACCATGCTAATTTGGGTCTAGCTGTTCTAGCATTGATTGATACACTCACAAAAGCTTGGATTTCTTTCTCTGTAAAGCATATTTTCAAAATCTGACACGATAGGTGGATTAACAACAAGCTAAGCTGTGTTTTAGTATATTTCACTTGTGATTACATGATTATAAATATTTGTTGTAATATTTTGCGCCCTGCAATTCAGCGGTTGTTTAGGAAAATGATCCTGTAAAAGGGATCCGTAGCGCAGAGAAGTTAAAAAGGTTATTAAAATTTCTTAAGGCTAGGGGGCAGTATTCGGATGTTCGGATGACTGACGTGCCCAAAATAAACTGCCTGTTACTCAGGCCCAGAAGCTAGGGTATGCATATAATTGGTAGCATTGGATAGAAAACACTTTCTAAAAAAAGTTTCTAAAACTGTTAAAATAATGTCTGTGGGTATAACAGAACTGATATGGCAGGCAAAAACCCGAGGAGAATCCATCCYGAATAATTTTGTTGAGGTCACCACCCATTCAAATGCTTGTCTATGGGATTTTCAAAGGAAGTCCTCCCAGATTGCAGTTCTTATGGCTTCCAGTAGATGTCAACAGTCTTTAGAAAGGGTTTCAGGCTTGTTTTTTGAAAAATGAGTCAGTAGTTTTAGTTTTTCAAGGTGGCTCTCATTTTGGACTGTAGTCTTGTGGCGCGCGTGGATGGGGGCGCGCACTTCGTTATTTATCTCTGGTATTGAACATACTACATTTCGTCTTAAATTGTATAATTTATTTACATATTAGGGTACCTGAGGTTACATTAGAAAGGATGTTTGACTTGTTTGGATGAAGTTTACAGATTTTTAGGTTAATTTGTCTGCATGTTGAACGAGTGGATTACTGAATCAAATGTGCCAACTAAACTGACTTCTTTGGGATATAAAGAAGGACTTTATCGAACAAAACGACCATTTGTTGTGTAGCTGGGACCCTTGGGACTGCAACCAGAGGAAGATCTTCAAAGGTAAGTGATTTATTTTATCGCTATTTCTGATTTCTGTGACGCCTCTGCTGGTTTGGATATTGTTTTTAATGCTGGTGTATGCGGAGCGCTGTCCTCAGATAATTGCATGGTATGCTTTCGCCGTAAAGCCTTTTCTAAATCTGACAAAGCGGCTGGATTAACAAGAAGTTAAGCTTTTAAACGATGTAAGACACTTGAATTTTCATGAATGTTTAATATTACGATTTCTGTATTTTGAATTTCGCACTCTGCAATTTCACCAGATGTTGTCGAGGTGGGGCACTAGATTAACATGCCTTTGGTTCTCTGTGGACTCCATTCAGTGTGGTTAACAGAAGAAAAAAAACATAATGACAATGAGTGAGCTGATCTCCTGAAGGAGGTAGTGCTTCAACCATGTGAGTCGAGATGTAGCTGAAGGTCGAAATTCAGTTGATATAGTCAACAATGATCGGACAGAAAAAGTAAAGCACACAGCTAAAATGTGAAGCACTGAGCGAGAATACTCAAACACTGCCTTTCAGTAATGCTATAAACACAGCCTCTCATTTTGCGTTTAGAAAGGGGTACATTCTACTCTAAGTACTGACAACAAGGTCCCCCTCTTCTCCAGAGGCATCCAGGGCTCTCGCCACATCATCTCCCCCAGCACGTCTCACCAGTCTGGGCCATCCACTGGGGGAGAGGGGTGCGGGGGTTGGATAAAGAGATGTGACATTTGCCAGGCTGTGTTCTCCCAGAACAGGTCAGGAAGTCTGAGAGGAGAGGAGACAGGTGCTGTCATGTTCTCCCCCTCTGGCTGTAGCTAGTGGAAATAGACTTTCACCTCTCCTCTTCTCGGGGCTACACTGTCTTGTCTGAGCATGACTCTAAAGGACATATGTTATATTTCTCCTTCATTCTATTTTTCTACATTTAAATTGGCTGATGAGCTCCTCAAAGCCCAATCAAAGTGACAAGAACGACCTTATAGGATATAATGCACACAGAACAAAAATATAAACGCAACATGTAAAGTGTTGGTCCAATGTTTCATTAGCAAAAAAAATCCCAGAAATTATCCATAGGCACAAAAAGCTTATATCTTTCAAATGTTGTGCTCACAGTTTACATCCCTGTTAGTGAGCATTTCTGCTTTCCCAAATAATCCATCCACCTGACAGGTGTGGCATATCAAGAAGCTGATTAATGAGCATAATCATTACACAGGTACACCTTGTGCTGGGGACAATAAAAGGCTACTTTAAAATGTGCCGTTTTGTCACACAACACAATGTCAAAGATGTCTTAAGTATTTAGTAAGTATTTAGGGAGTGTACAAATGGCATGCTGATTACAGGAATGTCCACCCGGGCTGAGTAGTATTTTTGTCTCTAATAAATTCCTTTTGTGGGGAAAGCTCCTTCTAATTGGCTGGACCTGGCTCCCCAGTGGGTGGGCCTATGGCCCCCCAGGCCCACACATGGCTGCACCACTGCCCAGTCATGTGAAATCCATAGATTAGAGCCTAATACATTTCTTTCAATTGACTTATTTCCTAATATGGACTGTAACCAGGTGAAAGCTTTGAAATTGTTGCATGTTTTTGTTCAGTATAGTTTACGAAAGTTCAATCAGTACGGCTGGTCTGAATGGATCATTACTTTCCATGCATCTAGATAAGTCATATAATACACATCGTTTCCCATCTCATAATACGCATAGCAGGTATTTATATATATATTTTACTTTTATTGAACTTTAATTTTAACAGGGAAAACATTTTGAGATATAGGTCTCGTTTTCAAATGCGTCCTGTAATATAACTTAAAAATACACATTCTACACTATATATGCAGTTGAAGTCGGAAGTTTACATACACCTTAGCCAAATACATCTAAACTCAGTTTTTCACAATTCCTGACATTTAATGCTAGTAAAAATTCCCTGTCTTCGGTCAGTTATAGGATCACCATTTTATTTCAAGAATGTGAAATGTCAGAATCATAGCAGAGAGAATGATTTATTTCAGCTTTTATTTCTTTCATCACATTCCCAGTGGGTCAGAAGTTTACATACACTCAATTAGTATTGGGTAGCATTGCATTTAAATTGTTTAACTTGGGTCAAACATTTCGGGTAGCCTTCCACAAGCTTCCCACAATAAGTTGGGTGAATTTTGGCCCATTCCTCCTGACAGAGCTGGTGTAACTGAGTCAGGTTTGTAGGCCTCCTTGCTCGCACATGCTTTTTCAGTTCTGCCCACAAATGTTCTATAGGATTGAGGTCAGGGCTTTGTGATGGCCACTCCAATACCTTGACTTTGTTGTCCTTAAGCCATTTTGCCACAACTTTGGAAGTATGGTTGGGGTCATTGTCCATTTGGAAGACCCATTTGCGACCAAGCTTTAACTTCCTGACTGATGTCTTGAGATGTTGCTTCAATATATCCACATAATTGTCCTACATTATGATGCCATCTATTTTGTGAAATGCACCAGTCCCTCCTGCAGCAAAGCACCCCCACGACATGATTCTGCCACCCCCGTGCCTCATGGTTGCGATGGTGTTCTTGCAAGCCTCCCCCTTTTTCCTCCAAACATAACGATGGTCATTATGGTCAAACAGTTCTATTTTTGTTTGATCAGACCAGAGGACATTTCTGCAAAAAGTATTATCTTTGTCCCCATGTGTAGCTGCAAATCATAGTCTGGCATTTTTATGGCAGTTTAGAAGCAGTGGCTTCTTCCTTGCTGAGCGACCTTTCAGGTTATGTTGATATAGGACTCGTTTTACTGAAGATATAGATACTTTTATACCTGTTTCCTCCAGCATCTTCACAAGGTCCTTTGCTGTTGTTCTGGGATTGATTTGCACTTTTCGCACCAAAGTACGTTCATCTCTAGGAGAGAGAACGCGTCTCCATCCTGAGCGATATGACAGCTGCGTGGTCCCATGGTGTTTATACTTGCGTACTATTGTTTGTACAGATGAACGTGGTGACTTCAGGCGTTTGGAAATTGCTCCCAAGGATGAACCAGACTTGTGGAGGTCTACAATAATTCTTTCTGAGGTCTTGTCTAATTTCTTTTGATTTTCCCATGATGTCAAGCAGAGGCACTGAGTTTGAAGGTAGGCCTTGAAATACTTTCTTCGTAGCTGTCTATTTACCACAACAAACCGATGCTGGCGCTAAGACCGCACTCAATGAGCTCTATAAAGCCATAAGCAAACAAGAAAATGCTCATCCAGAGTGGTGCTCCTAGTGGCTAGGGAGTTTAATGCACGGAGGCTTAAATCCGTTTTACCTCATTTCTACCAGCATGTTACATGTTCAAAAAGAGGGGAAAAAACTGTAGACCATCTTTACTCCACACACAGAGATGCCTACAAAGCTCTCCCTCACCCTCCATTTGGCAAATCTGACCATAATTATATCCTCCTGATTCCTGCTTGCAAGCAAAAACTAAAGCATGAAGTACCAGTGACTCGCTCAATACGGAAGTGGTCAGATGGCGCAGATGCTAAGCTACAGGAATGTTTTGCTATCACAGACTGGAGTTTGTTCCGGGACTCATCCGATGGCGTTGAGGAGTATACCACATCAGTCACTGGCTTCATCAATAAGTGCATTGATGACGTTGTCCCAACAGTGACCTTACGTACATAAACCAACCAGAAGCCATGGATTACAGGCAGCATCCCCACTGAGCTAAAGGTAGAGCTGCCGCTTTCAAGGAGCGAGACTCTAACCCGTAAGCTTATAAGAAATCCCGCTATGCCCTCCGACGAACCATCAAACAGGCAAAGCGTCAATACAGGACTAAGATCAAGTTGTACTACACCGGCTCTGACGCTCGTCGGATGTGGCAAGGCTTGCAAATCATTACAGACTACAAAGGGAAGCACAGCCGAGAGCTGCCCAGTGACACGAGTCTACCAGACGAGCTAAACTACTTCTATGCTTGCTTAGAGGCAAATAACACTGAACCATGCATGAGAACACCAGCTGTTCCAGACGACTGTGTGATCACGCTCCCCGTAACTGATGTGAGTAAGACCTTTAAACAGGTAAACTTTCGCAAGCCCGCAGGCCAGACGGATAACCAGGACGTGTACTCCGAGCATGCGCTGAACAACTGGCAAGTGTCTTCACTTACATTCTCAACCTGTCCCTAGCTGAGTCTGTAAAACCTACATGTTTCAAGCATACCACCTTAGTCCCTGTGCCCAACAACACCAAGGATACCTGCCCAAATGATTACCGACCCGTAGCACTCATGTCTGTAGCCATGAAGTGCTTTGAAAGACTGGTCATGGCTCACATCAACACCATCATCCCAGAAACCCTAGACCCACTCCAATTTGCATTACACCCCAACATATCCACAAATGACTCAATCTCTATTGCACTCAACACTGCCCTTTCCCACCTAGACTAAAGGAACACCTATGTGAGAATGCTGTTCGTTGACTACAGCTCAGCGTTCAACACCATAGTGTCCTTAAAGCTCATCACTAAGCTAAAGACCCTGGGACTAAACACCTCCCTCTGCATCTGGATCCTGGTCTTCCTGACAGGCCGTAGTGTAGCAGGTTGAGAGCTTTAATTTCCTTGGTGTCCACATCACTGTCGTGTCTGTGAGCAGACTGTTATTTTATCAAATCAATTCTCTATGTGTAATTATTATTACGTGATTAAACTAATCATGTAAACTTTAATTAACTAGGAAGTCGGGGCACCACGGGAAAATGTTTATAGAGTTTCTATTTTAAAATTGACTCTTCAGATATTTTCATATCTTATCGAGTACAGTCTTGTATTAATGTATTATTATTACCTCATCAGTTCCCATTACTGAACGTCGCAAACCCTTGGATATCTGCACGAACCCTAGAATAAATCATGAATCAACTGGTGCAACCAGTTCGATGCCAGTCTGTCATCAGCATCTGGCTCTGAGGAGCATTCCTCGGTGATGAGGATATGTATTCTGTCTCTGTTGTCATTCTGTACTCGACTGAACGGTAGCTAGCAGATAATACACTGTATAAGAATACAAATGCAACGTGCATCAATTTCAAAGATTTTACTGAGTTACAATTCACATAAGGAAATCAGTAGGCCCTAAACTATGGATTTTACATGACGGGGAATACAGATATGCATCTGTTTGGTCACAGATACCTTAAAAAAAAAGCAGGGGCGTGGGTCAGAATACCAGTCAGTATCTGGTGTGACCACCGTTTGCCAAATGCAGCGTGACACATCTCCTTCGCTTACGGTTGATCAGGCTGTTAATTGTGGCCTGTGGAATGTTGTCCCACTCCTCTTCAATGGATGTGCGAAGTTGCTGGATATTGGCGGGAATTGGAACACGCTGTCGTACTTGTTTATCCAGAGCATCCCAAACTTGCTCAATAGGTGACATGTCTGGTGAGTAGAAGAACTGGAACCATAGAAGAACTGGGACATTTTCAGCTTCCATGAATTGTGTACAGATCCTTGCGACATGGGGCCGTGCGCTATCATACTGAAACATGAGGTGATGGCAACTGATGAATGGCACGTCAAAGGGCCACAGGATCTCTGTGCATTCATATTGACATCGATAAAATCGAATTGTGTTCGTTGTCCATAGCTTATGCCTGCCCATACCATAACCCCAACACCACCATGATGAACTCTGTTCACAACCTTGACATCAGCAAACCTCCCGCCCACACAACGCTACAGTACACACACGTTCTGCCATCTGCCTGGTAGGGTTGAAACTGGAATTCATCCATGAAGAGGACACTTCTCCAGCGTGCAAGTGGCCATCAAAGGTGAGCATTTGCCCACTGAAGTTGGTTATGATGCCGAACTGCAGTCAGATCAAGACCCTGGTGAGGACGATGAGCATGCAGATTCTCTGAGACGTGTCTGACAGTTTCTGATGGTTGTGCAAAACCACAGTTTCATCAGATTTGCTGGTGGCTGGTCGCAGATGATCCCACAGGTGAAGAAGCCAGATGTCGTCCTAGACTGGTGTGGTTCCACGTGGTCTGCGATTGTGAGGCCAGTTAGACGTACTGCCAAATTCTCTAAAATGATGTTGGAGGCAGCTTATGGTAGAGAAATTAACATTTGATTAACTGGACACAGCTCTGGTGGACATTCATACAGTCAGCATGCCGATTGCACGCTCCTTCAAAATTTGAGACATCTGTGGCATTGTGTTGTGTGACAAAACTGCACATTTTAGAGTGGCCTTTTATTGTCCCCAGGTACACCTGTGTAATGATCATGCTGTTTAATCAGCATCTTGATATGTCACACCTGTCAGGTGGATGGATTATCTTGGCAAAGGAGAAATGCTAACTAACAGGGATGTAAACAAATTTGTGCACAACGTTTGAGAGAAATCAGCTTTTTGTGCATATGGAACATTTCTCMGATCTTTTATTACAGCTCATGAAACATGTGATGGAAATGTTATACTTGTGCTTTTCTATTTACCAATTTCTATGTTCGTGCTTTTCAATAAACCAATTTCTGTGTTCATGCGAGATACTGACTGAACGAATCYTCACAATCAGTAGCTGCAATTTGGCAGTACACCCAGACGTTGTTTTTTAGAACGGAAGATATCTCAGTTTCAAGGTCACAGCTTAGAGAGAAGAAGCCTTGTGAGGTATTGGTCTGTCACATATTATGAACCAGTATTGGTCGGTCACATGAACGAAACAAAATGGTCATGATTAATGTATTATGCTAAATCATTCAAATATAACCTGTCTGTGTATAGCCATATATAAGACAACTTCTGGGACTGCCCCAGCAGAGCTCCTGATTGACATGTGTACTATGGTACATTGAGTTGGTTGGAAGCTCTCCAGCGCGCTGATAATAAACAAAGATTAATTAAAGATTTTCACAACACATGGGCCCACACTTTACATGTTGCATTTCTATTTTTGTTCAGTGTACATATACAGGCAGTGGGGTTATAGGAGAATGGTATGCATTTTGGATATGGACATGTACCAGTAAAACCTCCAATATAAAGCTAATCAGAGAGAGGAACTGAAAACTGAAATGTCAGAAATGACAAAGATATTGTGTGAAAACCAACAAGCCTCAACATTCGTTAATAAAGTAGAAGCTGCATAATGGACTCATATAAAATCTTAATTAGGGGTGTTGAGTCATTGCATGAGTAAATAAAGCTCTCCTGAGTCTGCTCTCTTTACTGTAGTACTGTTCTCTCTCTATCTCTCTCTCTCTCTCTCTCTCTCCACATCCCATTTGAAATCTCTTCACATTACCATTTGACCTCCCTCTTCAGTACCTGAGCCAGGACAAAACAAATGACAGTAAATAGCACTCCGTTACATTCCCTTATGAGAAGAGCTCTCCCTTTGTATCTAAGTGCCTTCCCTCCTCTTATTCTTTTCAGTGGAATGTCCATTTCCACCTAACATGCCCCACCACCATGAGATCACACACATGGTTGAATAAAGGACTACTTCACACATTTACACCGCCCAATGACACATGATGTCTTTTTATCTCCCTCTGCCTCTCCATTAAACAGGTGGGTAAATGCTGGACTCTTTCACACACACCATATCAGATCAGTTCATTAAGCAGGTGAGTAGACGTGAGCCTCCTCTATATGACTCCATTACATCTTCACAGCTGAATAGATCAGTGGGGATTGGGTGAGATGTCCTTGAAGGTCACAAGTGTTATGAAGATATCATATAAGGAGGGATGGAAATGTCAGTGGTCTCTCATTGCCCCAGGGAGACATACACTACCGGTCCAAAGTTTTAGAACACCTACTCATTCAATGGTTTTTCTTTATTTTTACTATTTTCTACATTGTAGAATAAAAGTAAAGACATCAAACCTATGAAATAACAAATGGAATCATGTAGTAACCAAAAAAGTGTTTAACAAATCAAATATATTTTATATTTGAGGTTATTCAAATATCCACCCTTTGCCTTGATGACAGCTTTGCACACTCTTGGCATTCTCTCAACCAACTTCACCTGGAATTATTTTCCAACGGTCTTGAAGGAGTTCCCACATATGCTGAGCACTTGTTGGCTGCTTTTCCTTCACTCTGCGGTCAGACTCATCCCAAACCATCTCAATTGGGTTGAGGTCGAGGGATTGTGGAAGCCAGGTCCTCTGATTCAGCTCTCCTTCTTGGTAAAATAGCCCTTACACAGCCTGGAGGTGTGTTGGGTCATTGTCCTGTTGAAAAACAAATGATAGTCCCACTGAAACCAAACCAGATGGGATGGCGTACTATATCACTGCAGAACGCTGTGGTAGCCATACTGGTTAATTGTGCTTTGAATTCTAAATAAATCACAGACAGTGTCACCTGCAAAGCACCCCCACACCATAACACCTCCTCCTCCATGCTTTACAGTGGGAAATAAACATGCAGAGATCATCCGTTCACCCACACTGCATAACACAAAGACACGGCGGTTGGAACCAAAAATCTCAAATTTGGACTCCAGACCAAAGGACACATGTCCACTGGTCTAATGTCCATTGCTGGTGTTTCTTGGCTCAAGCAAGACTCTTTTTCTTATTGGTGTCCTTTAGTAGTGGTTTCTTTGCAGCAATTCGACCATGAAGGCCTGATTCACACAGTCTCCCTGAACAGTTGATGTTGAGATGTGTCTCTTACTTGAACTCTGTGAAGCATTTATTTGGGCTGCAATTTCTGAGGCTGGTAACTCTAATGAACTTATCATCTTCAGCAGAGGTAACTCTGGATCTTCCTTTCCTGTATTGACGGACCTTCATGTCTTAAAGTAATGATGGACTGTTGTTTCTCTTTGCTTATTTCAGCTGTTCTTGCCATAATATGGACTTGGTCTTTTACCAAATAGGGCTATCTTCTGTATACCACCCCTAACTTGTCACAACACAACTGATTGGTTCAAATGCATTAAGAAGGAAAGAAATTCAACAAATTCACTTTTAAGAAGGCACACCTGTTAATTGAAATGCATTGCAGGTGACTACCTCATGAAGCTGGTTGAGAGAATGCTAAGAGTGTGCAAAGCTGTCATCAAGGCAAATGGTGGCTATTTGAAGAATCTCAAAAATAAAATATATATAAAATACTTTTTTGGTTACTACATGATTCCATATGTGTTATTGCAATTATTGATGTCTTCACTATTATTCTACAATGTAAAAAATAGTAAAAATAAAGAAAAACCCTTGAATGAGTAGGTGTTCTAAAACTTTTGACCGGTGGTGTACATACATTGAGTTGTCCACTGAATTTAGCCAGTAGATGGTTGGTTGGATGGATGGATGGATGGGGGACGTTTACCACCGAAATCAAATCAGTCAGTGGCAATTGCATTTGCGAAGGCCCAACTCATATTCTACTGTATCTTTCTGCTTCTGAGTTTGGGTGGGTCCACAGCTCATTTGCGTATAGAAGACAACACTTAATCTAAAGTGAGGAGAATTATGAAATATGTCAGCTCCCCACAGCTCATCTCAATATCCAACCCCTCTCTCCACATTACCTCCTTGTCTACAGTGGCAGGGATCTAGTGACATCATTTCTCACAACTACTCCCTTCTCAAGTCCCAGCCGCTTCGCTCCACACTCAAGGTCTTGCCTGCCTAAGATACACAGCAGCACAACACAACTAAACTACACTACATAACATCCCCATACACTGGCTCTATACCACTATAGTGTGTGCATAACGCAAGGTGGTGGTCCTCTCAAGATAGCATACTGTGCCTGACTGCTGCATTAATCACATACCAGAACACAGATAGCATGAAACAGTGATTACTGTACAGGCAACACACAGCCAGAGATGGGAGTCTCACTTTATCATATGGCCTTGTCTCTCGACTGGGCCAAAGTCTCATACCAACCGCCTATTGTATACTATAAGAACATGCATCAGCAGACCAAGTGCCATTCTTCCTCCAACTGTCGGCATATCGGGCGCTGACATACTTCTCTCTTCCCATCTGCCCCTCTGCCTGGGGGTGTGACCCTCTGATGGGCATCATGGGTAATTCATGCTGAAGTGGAGATGCAGGGATAATTTAATTGGGACTGTTTTAGCCTTAGTCAGCATCAGACAACATGTCCTATTACATTTCTCTAATGACTGAGGGGAGACTGAGGTATGTCTCCCATGTGCCAAATTCTAATTGTTATGAGTATTCATATTACAGGAGTTTAGTTTCTGAACAAAATGATCCACATCATATTAATTTGTGGTCTACTCTATCATTGGTGAGTTTAGTAGTTAAAAAATTAAATGCCATAATGCCAATCAGAAATGTTCCATAAAAAACATCTTATAGAAGTTATTTCCATTGATGATTGAAAAGGCTCACCAGGCTTTGCTTATCTTTAATGAAGAGCAAGCTGACTGGATAACTTAGCAGAACTTGTAAGGGAGAAATCCATTATTTATCCATTATTTATCATTCCATTTCATGATGGGCCAGAGGATTAGTTACAAAGGCACATACTGGTGTATGGCTTTTATTGGTTAAATACTACAGTATACTGCTGTATGATGCTATCCTGGTTTGGAGTGACTAGGGTAGCTCGTGGATTTCACACTCTGATTGGCCCTGCTTCTAACCTGTCCTTTTCTGTTCAGCAGTCCAGTTAGTTTAATCCGGTGGGTGGGTGGGTGTAGGGGTAGTTGCTCCAAAAGCGGACGCACACAGTAGGGAGGTCAAAGTGCACCACTAGGCCTTGGATCCAGGTTAAACCTATTGGAGCATTTGGTGGAGCATTGTGACACCATATGTCTCTCCCAGACTGTGTGTGGGCATGTGTGTGTAGTGGATGGGTGAGGCAGGGTAGAGCCTAATGACAATCTGGCGCCAGAATAGTGAAAGCATGATTTATACACTGAGGACAGTTACACAGCCAAACACCCACAGTAAACAGGAAATCACCATCAATATGAAATAAATAAAAAATACAAAAAGTAATGCACACACATCCTGAGTGTGATGGATAGAGTGGATTAAAGTCATGTGTGTGGTTGACACTGTCAAGGATCCCCCCGGTACTGCTGCTCATTCCGTTCACCAGCTCCGGAGGTCTACGTCACCGGCCTTCTAGGTGTCACTGAACTGGATTCATTACCACCAACCCCGGACTGTCTGGTCTCGTTACGCACACCTGGTTCCCATTCCCCCTGATTAGTATGTATATATACAGTTGAAGTCGTAAGTTTACATACACCTTAGCCAAATACATTTAACTCAGTTTGTCACAGTTCCTGTCATTTAATCCTTATTTTAAGAATGTGAAATGTCAGAATAATAGTAGAGAGAATGATTTATTTCAGCTTTTATTTATTTCATCACATTCCCAGTGGATCAGAAGTTTACATACACTCAATTAGTATTTGGTAGCATTGCCTTTAAATGGTTTAACTTGGGTCAAAGGTTTCTGGTAGCCTTCCACAAGCTTCCCACAATAAGTTGGGTGAACGTTGGCCCATTCCTCCAAACAGAGCTTGTGTAACTGAGTCAGGTTTGTAGGCCTCCTTCCTCGCATACGCTTTTTCAGTTCTACACACTCCACCTTTTTCCTCCAAACATAATGATGGTCATTATGGCCAAACAGTTCTATTTTTGTTTCATCAGACCAGAGGACATTTCTCCAAAAAGTACGATCTTTGTCCCCATGTGCAGTTGAAAACTGTAGACTGGCTTTTTTATGGCAGTTTTGGAGCAGTGGCTTCTTCCTTGCTGAGCACCCTTTCAGGTTATGTCGATCTAGGACTCATTTTTACTGTGGATGTAGATACTTTTGTACCTGTTTCCTCCAGCATATTCACAAGGGCCTTTGCTGTTCTTCTGGGATTGATTTGCACTTTTCGCACCAAAGTACGTTCATATCTAGGAGACAGAACGCGTCTCCATCCTGAGTGGTTTGACAGCTGCGTGGTCCCATGTTGTTTATACTTGCGTACTATTGTTTGTACAGATGAACGTGGTACCTTCAGGCGTTTGGAAATTGCTCCCAAGGATGAACCAGACTTGTGGAGGTCTACAATTTATTTTCTGAGGTCTTGGCTGAGTTCTTTTGATTTTCCCATGATATCAAGCAAAGAGGCACTGAGCTTGAAGGTAGGCCTTGAAATACATCCACAGGTACACCTCCAATTGACTCAAATGATGTCAATTAGCCTATCAGAAGCTTCTAAAATCATGACATAATTTTCTGGAATTTTCCAAGCTTTTTAAAGGCACAGTCAAATTAGTGTATGTAAACTTCTGACCCACTGGAATTGTGATACAGTGAATTATAAGTGAAATAATCCTTCTGTAAACAACTGTTGGAAAAATTACTTGTGTCATGCACAAAGTAGCCAAAACTATAGTTTGTTAGCAATACATTTGTGGAGTGGTTGAAAAACAAGTTTTAGTGTTTCCAACCTAAGTGTATGTAAACTTCCGACTTGAACTGTATGTTACTTTTCATATGGTATCTATTAATTTGTGGATGTCCATCATCCATTTCGTATGATATGTTACGAATTGCAATTTGTACAATATGTTTCCAATTGCAATTCATACAATATGTTACAAATTTGCGAAGTATGATATGTTACGAATTCCAATTTGTTGTGGCTAACATTAGCTAGGTGGCTACTGCTAACATTAGCTTGGTGGCTAAAATTAGCTAGACTAATGGTTTGGAGTTAAGTTTAGGGTTAAGGTTGGGGTTAAGGTTAGGGTTAGGGGAAGGGTTAGCTAACATGCTAAGTACCAACCAATCAACCACCTTACTAAGTAACCTTCTGTCTTATGTAAGCATACCGAACATAACACATCATACTCATTTCAGTTTACCGGATTTCTGTTTACTATGTTACATCTAGGTCCTCCCGAGTGGCGCAGTGGTCTAAGGCACTGCATCTCAGTGCTGTGGCAGGCCGGGCGCCTGCAAACTAGTTGGACGGTGTTTCCTCCGACATATTGGTGCGGCTGGCTTCCAGGTTAAGCAAGCAGTGTGTCAAGAAGCAGTGCGGCTTGGCTGGGTTGTGTTTCGAAGAACGCATGGATCTCGACCTTCGGCCTCTCCCGAGTCCGTAGGGGAGTTGCAGCGATGAAACAAGACTAACTACCAATTGAATACCACAAAAACGGTAAAACGTACCTTTTTTTAAATACTATGAGACCAGGCTGTCTGTTCAGAGGCATTTCATCTCAATTTACATGGATGACAATGGGGAGATAAGGGCATTAGGTAACTCTGTTCTTTTTCCTCCTCTCTTCCTCTTTCTCCCCCCACCAGACACTCTTCTCTCTACCCCTTCTTTGACTCTTTCTTTCTTTTTGCCACTCGTTTTGCCTCGTCTCCCTTTTCCTCTCCCTTCCTCTCTCTCCACACTATTTTTATCATCTCTCTCTCCCTATCTCTTTCTATCCTCTACAAGCCAGCAGTCATACTAGAATGATTATTCATGTATTAACCTAAAATGATTCTTAAAAAGGAATGGAACAATCCTTTGTCATCAGATAGATGCACAGGTCCATTAAGCTTAAAGGCGTTTAATGCCAACAGACATAATAAAACATAGATCGTTTGTCTAAAGTTGTGAGTTACAAGCTCTTTTGTGCCCTGACTGTCGCAGTGTGACAGACTCAGTTCTTTATTTGGCTCTGACTGCGTTTACTGTCCAGCGCAGTCACATGAGACTTCAACCGCCTTAATTACCAACCTAAACTTAATAACCCCGATATCTCACACCCGGCCAATGAAAACACAGCCCACTGAATGAATACATTAGCATCATAAAAGTATCCTGAAGATGAGCCAGGATAATAAAGCTTTTATGTGTACCTCTATGAATACTGCATGGGAACATTCACTGAGTTTCTATTGGAAAATGTGCAGTTTAGCATCCTATTGGGAGAAAGCTATATCTCTCTGTGAAGTATCCTGTGTGTCTGTTGTAGAGGACCAATTCATTGTTTTCTGTGAACCCAGAGGTTTATAAAGTACCAATTCCTTAAACTACAATGGAATAAAGAAGTGACAGGCGTCTCGTGTGCATCTATCTATCCATCTAAGTGGATCAATGCCATGCTGGTTTAGCCAGTTAGCTACTGGGCTAGCTGGCTAAATTGGACCAACCAATAACCAAATAAATTTTCTCAAGGGTAGGATTGCTAACACAAACCTTCAGACCACTTCCACCTGATCCCAGAGTGATTCCCTCTCTCCTAAGTGACTATCACTTTGTCCACACTACACTACACTAAACACACACACACACACACAACAACACCACACCACACACACACACACACACACACACACACACACACACACACACACACACACACAACACACACACACACACACACACACACACAACACACACACACAACACACCACACACCACACACACACACACACACACACAACACACGATAGTTTAGTAACCTTCAGATGTGCTGCATAAGCAGTAT
Organism: Salvelinus sp. IW2-2015; assembly: GCF_002910315.2. NCBI lineage: Eukaryota > Metazoa > Chordata > Actinopteri > Salmoniformes > Salmonidae > Salvelinus > Salvelinus sp. IW2-2015. Next base: position 36,627,805 of record NC_036858.1, on the reverse strand, counting down.
CCCTTTGTTACCATGTCACTTAAACTTTTCACAGGTATCCACGCACCTCATCTATCCCAGAATGCCTTGCAGCTGTGTGCTTTCAGCTCAGAACCATTAACAGCCCAGGCGGTCGTGCCGGCTCTTCTATTATTTAACATAATGATGCAGCTTTGAGATGGGTCCCCCATACATTGCAAGATAATAGTGACAATATGTGCATACAGTATGTGAAGCAAGTGATTGATGTACAGTGGATGTTCAGATACAGTACCAGTCAAAAGTTTGGACACACCTACTCATTCTGTCACGCCCTGACCTTAGAGAGCCTTTCTATTTCTCTATTTGGTTAGGTCAGGGTGTGATTTGGGTGGGCAATCTAGTTTTTCTATGTTTTTGTTTGGCCTGGTATGATTCCCAATCAGAGGCAGCTGTCTATCGTTGTCTCTGATTGGGGATCATACTTAGGCAGCCTTTTTCCCCACCTTAGGTTGTGAGATCTTGATTTTGTTAGTTGCTGTATAGCCTGCAGAACTTTACGTTTGTTTTGTATTTTGTTGGGTTTTGGTGTCCATTTTAAATAAAAGTAAGATGTTCGCCTACCACGCTGCACCTTGTTCTCATTCCAACAACGGACGTCACAGAAGATCCCACCACCAAAGGACCAAGCAGCGCGGCCAGGAGGAGCAGGGATCCTGGGCCCGGGAGAAAAGTGAGTGGAGGACATCATGGACATGGGAGGAGGTTATGGCAGACCCTGCCATGGAAGCAGGCGGAGGCAGCGAATTACGACCAACGGCGACTCCGAAGTTCACGACCACGACAGAAGCCCGAGAGGCAGCCCCCAAAAATATTTTTTTGGGGGGGAACACGGGTTGGTCGGCGAATCCGAGGGGCGAGTTTGAGAGCGAAGAGGAGTTTTGGGATAGACTGAGCGAGGAGTATTATTGCAACATCGAATGTCCACCGAGTGACTATATCTTTGTGCATCCATATGTCCCCCGACACCACCACAATGTTTGAGAGAGGTTGGTGTTGTAGAAATGTTGTTTTCTATAGTGAACAATTACTTTTAGGCACATCCAGCGTGCAAAAACAGTGCAATTACCACATTCGAAAAATATGGAGAGGTTGAAAGGACACGTGAATGTAACCTGAATACCCTATAACACTTCCACAATGTTTGAGTGAGGTTGATATGCATAGTACCATCTGTAAAGTTTTGTGGAGGAGGAATAATGGTCTAGGGCTGTTTTTCATGGTTCCGGCTAGGCCGCTTAGTTCCAGTGAAGGAAAATCTTAATGTTACATTGTAGATGGTTAAATGGCTGTCTCTTATACACATCTAGATGTGTATAAGAGACAGCTACAGCATACAATGACATTCTAGACGATTCTGTACTTTGTGGCAACATTTTGGGAAAGGCCCTTTCTTGTTTCAGCATGACAATAAACTGTTACTCAGGTCTATTATACACATCTAGATGTGTATAAGAGACAGGTATAAGATTATAACACAAATTAAATGGTTGGCAAAAATTCAAAGAAATACCAACCGGAATATATTTTTTGGGGGGGTCCCAGGCTCTTATAATGGAAAGCTATGGGTTCTATGCAATTCTAGCTCCCAGATTGCAATTCCTATGGCTTCCACTAGATGTCAACAGCCTGTGTTCAAGGTTTCAGGTCAACAGCCTGTTTCATCCAAAACAAGGAAGAATTTGGCGTTTTGGTACAAAGAGTCACAGTGGAAAATCAGTCTGTCGGCACGCGACGAAGAGGACGCACGCCTGCTAATTTTTGTTTTCTTTTGAACATACTTCCTTCCGTATGAAATATTACAGTTTATTTACATTTTAGGGTACCTGAGGATTAAATCGAAACGTAGTTTGACTTGTTTGAACAAAGTTTAGCGGTAGCTTTTTGGATTCCTTTGTCTGCATGTGAACGAGTGGATTACTGAAATCGATGGCACTAACTAAACTGACTTTTTGGGATATAAAGAAGGATTTTATCTAACAAAACGACCATTCATGTTGTAGCTGGGACCCTTGGGATTGCAAACAGAGGAAGATCTTCAAAAGAAAGTGATTTATTTAATCACTATTTGTGATTTTATGAAGCCTGTGCTGGTTGAAAATAATTTTGATGTGGGGCGCCGTCCTCAAAGAATCGCATGGTATGCTTTCGCTGTAAAGGCTATTGTAAATCGGACAATGCAGTTAGATTAACAAGAACTTGAGCTTTTAACCGACATAAGATACTTGTATGTTCATAAATGTTTAATATTACGATTATTTTTTTTAATTGTGTGCCCTCCGATTTCACCGGATGTTGTTGACAGGTGTCCCGCTGATGGGATGCCTATCCCTAAAGAAGTTTTTTTAATGCCCATGATTTTGCAATGTTCGACGAGCAGGTGTCCACATACTTTTGTTCATGTTGTCTGTAATGTCTTTTTAGTTGTGTGTCGGACCCCAGGAAGACTAGTTGTCGTTAAGGCGTGAGCGAATGAGGATCCTAATAAAATAAATCTCTTTCTCTTACTGCCTCGCTCCCCTCTCCCTCTCTCTCTGTGTCTCTGTTTCTTACGGTCTCTCTATGTCTCTCTCACTTCTCMCCCTCTATTTATAGAGCTATTTCTTGTTTACAAGCAATTGACAGGTTTGAGTGATGCGCTCGCATCCTCGCAATAACAAGCTCTGTATCATGATAGTTAACGCTGATGTCACGACCTTGACAAACTTAACAGTGAGTGACTGATGACCATGAAAACATGCAAGACTGATGGCTATAGCTATGTTCAACAAGTATATTATACTTCTAGCTTTATCTAGCTCTATTTGTGATATTTTACCTTGCCTCGCTGGCTTGCTAACTTGCTAAGTAATCAATCCTTCGTTGACATCTGCAATGTTGTAGACGATAGCCATCTGATTAAGTGTTTGTTAATAAATCCTAATAGATGTAAAGTACCTGTTTAGGGATCGGTGTGCTTCTGGTACCGGTTCTGACCGATCTGTGGACACTGTAGATCGAAGTGGCTTGTATTGAGCAAAAGCCCTGGCTTTTATAGTATATTTTGTCCGCCTGTGTGATGTAGGATGTGAAAACTGAAACCAATTTTTATTTTTTTATTTTATTTCACCTGTATTTAACCAGGTAGGCCAGTTGAGAACGAGTTCTCATTTTGAAACTGGGATGTCCCTCCTACCATTTAATTTGCTCTTCCGACTGTCCATCACCTCCTGGCTGAACCCTATGTCACAGCTTCAGATGTACAAGATTAATATGAGATAACAGGCGAGTTCCTAACGAGTTTGGGAATCCAAGCTACAGCTCTGTTAACTTACATCTGGAGGGCTACAGGGAGAGATAGGCTGGGTACCAATGTTTTGATATGSTTTCATCACAGAGGAGCGGGCAGATGTTTTGACCAAGAGAGACCTTTAGAAAATATGTATATAGTGCATTTGGAAAATATTCAGTCCCCTTGAATTTTTTATTATAATAAAATATATATATTCTTCAATCTACACACATGGGCCATGATGACAAAGCTAAAAAACGTTTTTTAGAAATGTTTGCAAATGTATTAAGTATAAAAAAAACTTTGTTGAAGCACCTTTGGCAACGATTTCAGCCTCAAGTCTTCTTGGGTATGACGGTACAAGCTTGGCACACCTGTATTTGGGGACTTTCTCCCTTTCTTCTCTGCAGATCCTCTCAAGCGCTGTCAGGTTGAATGGTGAGCGTCGCTGCACAGCTTTTTTCAGGTGTCTCCAGAGATATTCGATCCACTCAAAGACATTCAGAGACTTGTCCCGAAGCCACTCCTGCTTTGTCTTGGCTGTGTGCTTAGGGTCGTTGTCCTGTTGGAAGGAATCTGTTTTCACTTTGTCATTATGGGCTGCTGTGTGTAGATTGATGAGGAAAAACATTTATTTGATCCATTTTAGAATAAGGCTGTAAAGTAACAAAATGTGGAAAAACTGAAGMGGTCTGAATACTGAATACTCCGAATGCACTGTATTTGCACAGGGATTAATCCGTGAAGAGCACACTTCTCCAGCGTACAAGTAAATGAGCTTCCCTGAGATGGTTTCTGACATTTTGTGCAAACATTCTTCAGTTGTGAAAATCCACAGTTTCCTCAGACGATCCCGCAGGTGAAGAAGCCGGATGTGGAGGTCCTAGACCCATGAAGCGGCATACAATTGGCCCAGCGTCGTCTGGGTTAGCGGAGGGTTTGGCCGGCTGGGTTGCCCTTGTCCCATCACGCTCTAGCGACTCCTGTGGCGGGCCGAGCGCAGTGCACGCTGACTCGGTCGCCAGCGATGGGACAAGACTGTAACTACCAATTGGATATCACGAAATTGAACAAATATATACAGTACCAGTCAAAAGTTTGGACACACCTACTCATTTCAGGGTTTTTCTTTATTTTTACTATTTTCTACATTGTAGAATAATAGTGAAGGCATCAAAACAATGAAAAAACACATATGGAATCATGTAGTAACCAAAAAGGTGTTAAACAAATCTAAATATTTTACATTCGAGATTCTTTAAAGTAGCCAACCTTTATTACACTGCCTTGTCAGTGTAGTAAACCTGGCCCTTTTCTTTACWGACACCTTTATTGGGCTTCCTTATAGGGCCAAATACTTATCCATACAGATGATACTACAGGTCAGGGTGACATATATATACAGCAGAGAACACCATTCCCCACACCGCATTAAATAATTATGACCAGAGTCTATCATAGGCCTCATTAACTCTCCACATAAATCACCTCGGTGAAGGACTGTCCACCGGGGATCGATTACCCACTAGACACACCGATGAACCCTGACCCGAAAGGTCACCAGCCCCATTTGCRTATATATTTTTATGCAAGCATGTGGAAGAGCAGTTCATGCCATAAACGATTATGTAAATGTGACTCATAACACACCTTTAACCACAATGATTAATGATAATCAATATGTGCAAGGGTCAAGGAGCATAATACAGTCTTCCATACTTCTACCACACAATGCTCTTAGTCCATCTGCTATTATTATAGACCACAACATTATTTTGGTTGAAAGCTAAGGGCTGGATACAATCCAAAGAATCGTGGAAGATTCTGTAAAGATAATTTCCGATTGAGCCGACATATGCATCGTTTACCATGAATGCAGTCTCTGCAAACAKGGGAACATTTCCTTTAAATTTAAATTGAGCTATAATGCGGATCTTATCGCGATACTTCTGAGATATGGATTGAATCCTGCCCTGACAGTTAACACTGACATTAGCTTTAGGAAGCAGTAATATGATAGCCAATAATGATTGCAATCGAGATCAGCTCTGTGGGTGATTTGAGCACGTATTGATGACTTCTTCGGGATAGGGGGCAGCATTTTCACTTTTGGATAAATAGCGTGCCCAATTTCAACTTCCTTCTACTCATCCCCAGAATATAAGATATGCATAGTATTAGTAGATTTGGATAGAAAACACTCTGAAGTTTCTAAAACTGTTTGAATCATGTCTGTGAGTATAACAGAACTTATGTAGCAGGCAAAACCCCGAGGACTAACCATTCAGAATTAAAAAAAATTGAGGTCACTGTCTGTTCAATGAGATTTCATTGGGATACTATATTTCTATTGGACTTGTTTGCAGTTCCTACCGCTTGCACTGGATGTCACCAGTCTTTGGAAATTGGTTGAGGTTATTCCTTTGTGCAATGAAGAAGTATGGCCATCTTGAATCAGAGTAACGTTATGTCTACTGTTTGAGAGTTGCGCAAGACTAGAAAAGTAGAGTTAGTTTGTTGTCCTCCWGTATTGAAAACAGATAGACCCGTCTTCAATTTGATCGATTATTAACGTTTAAAAATACCTAAAGTTGTATTACAAAAGTAGTTTGAAATGTTTTGGCAAAGTTTACCGTTAACTTTTGAGATATTTTGTAGTGACGTTGCGCATGATTTAGGCATGATTTAGGCATGATTTATAGGCATGATTTATATTTTATTTCTGCGTTTTGTGTTGCGCCTGCAGGGTTGAAATATGCTACACTCTCTTTGTTTACTGTTGTGCTATCATCAGATAATAGCATCTTATGCTTTCCCCATAAATCCTTTTTGAAATCAGACATGTTGGCTGGATTCACAACATGTGTAGCTTTAATTTGGTGTCTTTCATGTGTGATTTCATGAAAGATTGATTTTTATAGTAATATATTTGAATTTGGCACGCTACATTTTTTCTGGCTTTTGGCCAAGTGGGACGCTACCGTCCCACATATCCCAGAGAAGTTCGAGAGATCAGCTGGCGATAATCTTGTGCCAATCAATTGTGGCAATAGGCTCCTTGAGTTTAACAGCCTAAACAACAAGTTTGGAATGTTTGGCTGAAGAACAAAACATTTGCTTGTTTATCTACAGTATGTGCAACTTCCTCATTTGTTTTGTTATTATAAATGCATCATTACTTGACCCTATAGGGCAGTGTCTTTGAAATGACTTACATTTTACTTTTGCAAATTAAAAACCTATACAATTTTGAAGACCGAGGAATGATGGTCCCCTATGATTAGTATTTTATGTGCTTGTATATGTTGGAGTTTGTGAAGTAGAGAGAGTATAAATTAAAGAAGCAGAGAGAGAAAGATAAAAGACAAAGAGAGGGGACAGGAGGCACAGAGATAAGAAAATACCAAAAGAGAGGAGAGGTAAAAAAAGAGACTACACCGTTGTGAGGCTCTGTGAGAGGCTCTGTTCGGAGGCTCTGTGACAGCAGCAACTTATTGTTGATGCTTGACCCGGACCTCTCTAAGAACCAAGTGACTGATGGCACGGTGRTGCTGTGGATGACAGATAGCTGGTGGTAACGGTGTGACACGCGATGCCGTGCTGATTGAGCTGTGATTACCCAACAGATTGAAGGTGTCAGATTCCGAGTGCCGCCACGGCAATGAGGGATGGTGGTGTTAACCACCTGCGGCCTTCCCTGTCACACACGCCATAAATATGGAGAGATGGCCTGGCTACCAAATGTTCTTATCTGACTTCCTCTCCTTAACTTACATCTGGAGGGCTACAGGGAGAGATCYGCTGGGTACCAATGTTTTGATATGGTTTCATAACGCCCAGCATGTGTTAAATACGAACTTAATACGAACACACTTTGGTCTGTGTGATGCTGTGATTCCTCCATATTCAGACTCTGATTACAATTGTTACATGTTGATGGCCATCTTTGGAGTGGCACAGAAAATCATGCTGGATGATCAAACCATTGATGAGTAACAAAATGTGCGGCCATATTTCTCCTATACAGAGATCCCTAAGCACGTCACGCCTTGGATTATCTGGTTCATTAACTTGGTAATTAACTGGTACAGTCCTCATTTATGTTATTGAAGGAACTGTCATACTAGGACTCTCTGTTAGGGAAGATTAACCATTCAGTGTAACTATGGACATTTTGTTTCATCGGTGTTACCAAAATGTGTGAAGCAAAGTTATACTAATCAAGCTCTGGTACTCCCCACTGGTTCAAAGGATCGGAAATTCCTGGAGAAGTCGAAGCATAGACATGAGATGGTATAGCCTCAGTCACGCATCATGTCTTCATATCTTTGTGGCTGTTCCATGTAGAATGACTGTATGGATATTAGGATTTCTAGGCACATTTTTACCTTCAAATGAAGTGAATCCAAATATGCATGTGTCTCGTGTTCTTACCGAAGTAAGTGAAGTGTTGTACAGTTACTCAGAGGAATACAACAGGCTGTTGCTTACACTGAAATGTTTGCACTTATGCCGAGGCAGTGACATGAGCTACTCTGCCTCAGGCGAATACACAAGCTGTTAGGAGAGGCTATAGTTCTGCTACCAGCAGCACAGTGCAGCAGTTAGAGAAAAAGCCTCAGAGACAGAGGGAAGGGAGGGTGAGAGACAGAGGAAAAGATTAAGATATCAGGGGGTTATATCCTGCCTGTTTGGCCCTTTCCGGGGGTATCGTCGGATGGGGCCACAGTGTCTCCCGACCCCTCCTGTCTCAGCCTCCAGTATTTATGCTGCAGTAGTTTGTTTCGGGGGCTAGGGTCAGTCTGTTATATCTGGAGTATTTCTCCTGTCTTATCCGGTGTCCTGTGTGAATTTAAGTATGCTCTCTCTAATTCTCTCTTTCTCTCTTTCTTTCTTTCTCTCTCTCTCTCTCGCTCTCTCTCTCTCTCTCGGAGGACCGGAGCCCTAAGACCATGCCTTAGGACTACCTGGCCTGATGACTCCTTGCTGTCCCCAGTCCACCTGGCCGTGCTGCTGCTCCAGTTTCAACTGTTCTGCCTATGGAACTCTGACCTGTTGTTTTCAACTCTCTAGAGACAGCAGGAGCGGTAGAGATACTCTGAATGATCGGCTATGAAAAGCCAACTGACATTTACTCCTGAGGTGCTGACCTGTTGCACCCTCGACAACCACTGTGATTATTATTATTTHACCCWGCTGGTCATCTATGAACATTTGAACATCTTGGTCATGTTCTGTTATAATCTCCACCCGGCACAGCCAGAAGAGMACTGGCCATCCCTCATAGCCTGGTTCCTCTCTAGGTTTCTTCCTAGGTTCTGGCCTTTCTAGGGAGATTTTCCTAGCCACCGTGCTTCTACACCTGTATTGCTTGCTGTTTGGGGTTTTAGGCTGGGTTTCTGTACAGCACTTTGAGATATTAGCTGATGTAAGAAGGGCTTTATAAATAAATTCGATTTAGGCAAATGTGCTTTTCTTTCAATAGCAAAGAGATTTCTAAGTGAGACACTTAAGTGAGAAAACCACTCTGGAAAACGGGGAACAGCTCCTCCGGATGTGATCATGAAAAATATTTTAAATTCACTGTCTAGTGATATGAAGAACCKTTTCAAAGTAGAGAAGTGTAGGCAAGAGATAAAGAAWTATTCTGTCATTGTTGACAAAGATGGACTATGGAATCTGTCTGATATACAAAAAGCTTGGGGAAATATACAGAGAATGTCTAATTCCTTGACAAAGACACAATGGTKATTAACTGTATTAGCCAAAGTAAGAAAACGTGATGAGAAATTATTTCTTAAGAGAATCACGGAGGACAGGGGAATATGAACATCTAAATATGAACATCTACCTCTTAGCATAACATCTCCTCTTTGTATAAACCTATTTTTCTCCCACTGATTTGCTTTGGGGTCTGTGTTATTGAAAGTAACGCCAACTGCTAACAGAGAGATAACAATGAAGATTGTGAGCCGCATTCATCTTCCACGGGGGATTTCAGGTTACCATGGAAACCTAGGAGTGCATGGGCACACAACCCCCTTTGAAGACCCTGATCAGCTAGAGAGGGGGAGATAGATTGAAAATGTATTCCCTGAGCTCCAGTGTCTGTTCCTCAAAACATGACAAATCAATAACAATCGAAGTCAGAAAGGTTGTTCAGTTACCTCAGTCTGGCTTTCCAAAGTGGGTGAGGAGAGGTTGTTGGCCAGGTGGCTTTTTAATGAAGGTAAAGTCCCACTACAGGTAAAGGCTAACTAAAAGCAATGTTGTCTGACTGGAGTGTGTCTGACCCTGAGTAGGATAGAGAGAACCTGAGTAGGGAAATAATTAGGTANAGGATAGAGAGAACCTGAGTAGGGAAATAATTAGGTATATCTTGATCACAATTCAAAGTAGGACAGGTCTATTATTGAGCATTTTCTCTGTCATTATGTATACTAACTTAAAACTGTGGTTCTCCAAGAATCAAATCTTCCAAAGTAAAGCTATGGGTGAATTCTGCTTKTCTTAGCTCATCACCCACCTAAGTCACTCACAACAGAGCTTGTGTGAGTMTTTGTGTGTGAGTAAGTGTTTGTGCTGTGAGGAGAAACTATGCTGAAAGTTTTTGATTGTTACAACATTAACACATTCTCAACACATGTCAATCAGCAAAACTGTCACACCCTGATCAGTTTCACCTGTCCTTGTGATTGTCTCCACCCCCTCCAGGTGTCACTTATTTCCCCCAGTGTATTTATCCCTGTATTTCCTGTATCTCTGTGCCAGTTCGTCTTGTATGTTTCCAAGTCAACCAGCGGTTTTCCTGTTCTCCTCTTTTTTGCATTCTCCTTTTTCTAGTTCTCTGGTTTTGACCCTTTCCTGTTTCTGGATTTTGTACCCACCTGCCTGACCATGAGCCTGTCTGCCACTCTGTACCTCTTGGACTCTCTCTTGGACGTTTTTTGCCTGTCCACAACCATTCTCTCTTGCCTACCCCTTTGGATTAATAAACATTGTAAGACTCCAACCATCTGCCTCCTGTGTCTGCATTTGSGTCTTGCCTTGTGTCTTGAATAAAACAATAACCTGAAACTCAAAAAAAGAGACTGCTTATGCAAAACAGATCGGGAATGATAGCATATGGAGGATTTATTTCAACTGTGGGCAGTGTTGTTTGAAATAGACACCTAAGTCTTGCCTAACGCCACTATATATTCCCAGCTAATTAATTCCTTATTATTTTATTAAGGCATTCTGAAAATTTGGTTCTGTATTTCTTAACAAGCATATAAATTACTCTTACATTCTGGGAATGATACTGACTCTGGTAAGCCAGTTCACACATGATGAGAAAAGCAATGGTTGTACAGTAGGTTTGCCTCGTCAAGTTTGTGTCTTTGACATCAGTCACACACCCACATAGAGATGTAGGCTATGTGCTATGGCCTACGTCTCTATCTCTACTGTGTGACTGATGTCAAAGACAAAATAACGGGCCCCAATACAACAAGGAGTGAAATACGTGAACACAGACAAAAGCGTTTGAAATATGATGAATGTTCAACCTGGACTWTTGGTATGATTTGTGATGCTTTTATGTGTCCCTCCATTTAGTATGTTAGTTTTGGTATGATATGTTGCGAATTTGTGGCTGTCCCTCCATTTCGCATGATATGTTACATCCTCCAATTCATATGATATGTTACGAAATTGTGGCTAACGTTTTTGTATGATATGTTATGAATTTGTGGCAAACGTTAGCTAGGTTAGGGGTTAGGGGTAGGGGTTAGTTAGTTAATATGCTAAGTAGTTGAAAAGTTGTTAAAAAGTACTAAGTAGTTGCAAAGTTGCATATTAGCTAAATTTGTCCCCAATGTGATTTGAACACAAAAACCTTTGAGTTGCTTGACTTTCACGTTATATGCCCATCCATCCTTTTGTTTCTGTCTTAAGTAACCATACCAAACGTAACATATCATAGGAATTGGAGGGACACAAAGCTACTATGTTATGTGTAGTCGGAGCGATCAGGCTGTAATCTTAAGATGCTTTAAAAACTTCTTAGGGCTAGGTCGACAACTTCCGGTGAAATTGGAGGGCGTGCAATTCWAATAAAGAATCGTAAAAATTATGGATATTAAACATCTAGGTACATACAACCAGCACATCTTATATCGGTTAAAAGCTTYAATTCTTGTTAATCTAACTGCGTTGTCCGATTTACAATAGCCTTTACAGCGAAAGCATGCTATGCAATTGTTTGAGGACGGCACCACACATCAAAATATTTTTCAACCAGCACAGGCTTCGTAAAATCACAAATAGCAATTAAATATTCACTTACTTTTWAAAAATCTTCCTCTGATTTGCAATCCCAAGGGTCCCAGCTKCAACATGAATGGTTGTTTTGTTAGATAAAATCCGTCTTTATATCCCAAAAAGTCTGTTTAGTTGGCGCCATCGATTTCAGTAATCTACTCGTTCAACATCCAGACAAATGAATCCAAAAAACTACCGCTAAACTTTGTTAAAACAAGTCAAACTACATTTCAATTTAATCCTCAGGTACCCTAAAATGTAATTAAACTATAAAATTTCATACAGAAAGAAGTATGTTTAATAGAAAAGTAAAATTATCAAGTGCCCGTCCTCTTCGTCGCGACGCACACAGACTGATTTCCAACTCTGACTCCCAGTACCAAAACTCAAATTTCTTCCTTGTTTGGGAAGAAACAAGCCTGAAACCTTAACAAAGACTGTTGACATCTAGTGGAAGCCATAGGATTTGCTATCTGGGAGCTGGAATTGCATAGGACACATAGCTCTCAACAAAAAAAAACTAATTCCGGTAGTTTTTTCTTTGGATTTTCTCCTACCATATCAATTGTGTTATAGTCTRATACATTCTTTTAACATTTCTACAAACTTTGAAGTGTTTTCTATCCAATGGTACCAATTATATGCATATCCTGGTTTCTGGGCCAGAGTAACAGGCAGTTTACTTTGGGCARGTCAGTCGGACAGGAAGTGGAGAAAAATAGACCCTAGCATGAGAATGGCTTTAAATCTGTATGTTTATAGCAAACTTTGTTTMGATCGCTTGGCAAGGTCATCCTTCCTGTCATGTCTGTCGGGGTATTGAAGTCTATAAAAAGACTATCTGAAGAGTGTTGACAAGTATTCAACTTTACTGGCGATGGTGATTCACAGGTAGCTAGCTGCATAGAGAAACAATCATTACTCGATCTATGTGAAATTGAAATATTAAATAAAAACCACTARCATTATGTGTCAGTATTTACAGTGCCTTCAGAAAGTATTCAATCACACCCTTTGACTTTTTTCCCATTTTGTTGGGTTAAAAAGTGGGATTAAAATCTATTTAATTGTTGTTTATTTTGTTAACGATCTACACAAAATACTGTATTGTCAAAGTGGAAGAAAAATGCAAAAAATMTATATTTTTTATGGAAAATAAAACACTAATATATCTMGATTAGATAAGTATTCAACCCCCTAAGTCAATACAGAATCACTTTTGGCGARGATTATAGCTGTGAGTCTTTCTGGGTAAGTCTCTAGGAGCTTTTCAAGTCTTGACATACACAGATTTTCAAGTCGATTTAAGTCAAAACTGTAACTAGGCCACTCAGGAACATCAATGTCYTCTTGGTYAGCAACTCCAGTGTCTATTTGGCCTTGTGTTTTAGGTAATTGTCCTGCTGAAAGGTGTGATTGTCTCCCAGTGTCTGTTGGAAAGCAGACTGAACCAAGATTTCCTTTAGGACTTTGCCTGTGCTTCGCCCCATTCCATTTCTTTTTATCATWAAYAAAATCCCTAGTCCTTGCCGTTGACAAGCATACCAATAACATGATGTAGCCACCACCATGCTTGAAAATATGAAGAGTAGTACTCAGTGATGTGTATTCAGGATAAAAAAGTTAATTTCTTTGCCACATTTTTTTGCAGTATTACTTTAGTGCCTTATTGCAAACAGGATGCATGTTTTGGAATACATTTATTCTGTACAGGCTTCCTTCTTGTCACTCTGTCATTTATGTTAGTATTGTAGAGTAACACAATGTTGTTGATCCATCCTCAGTTATCTCCTATCACAGCCATTAAACTCRGTGTAACTGTTTTAAAATCACTACTGGCCTCATGGTAAAATCTCTGAGCGGTTTCCTTCCTCTCCGACAACTGAGTTAGAAAGGGCTCCTTTATCTTTGTAGTGGCTGGGTGTATTGATACACCATTCAACGTGTAATTAATAACTGCACCATGCTCAAAGGGATATTCAATGTCTTTGTGGTTGAATCTGTGCTTTATATTTGGCTCRTGAGTGGCGCAGCGGTCTAAGGCACTGCAACTCAGTGCAAGAGGCATCACTACAGTCCCTGGTTCGATTCCAGGCTGTATCACATCCGGCCGTGATTGGGAGTCCCATAGGGTGGCGCACAATTGGCCCAGCGTCGTCTGGGTTTGGCCGGGTAGGCTGTCATTGTAAATAAGAATTTGTTCTTTCTGACTTGCCTAGTTAAATAAAAAAATAAAAACCTTACAGATAATTGTAAAAGTGGGGTACAGAGATTGGGTAGTCGTTTAATAATCATGTTAAACACTATTGCATGCAACTGACTTGTTAAGCACATATTTACTCCTGAACTTATTTTGGGTTGAACACTTATTGAGTTAAGACAAGGAGTGTAAATACTTTCTGAAGGCACTGTATCATATTTGGCAGTCTGTGGGTCCCCTAAAGAGAAAGTGCTTATGGCAATGTTCTTGAGGAACACACAAGTACTATCCACACCCTTTGGACAGCACAAGTTGTCAACATACAGTATACTGGTGTCTCCTTCTTTCTTTCTCACCCTTTCGCCCTGTCTCAACCTTATCTCCCAGGGTGAACCAACCACCTCTACATTGATGTGACACCATTACATCAATGACCTGAATACATTTGACTGGTGGACATCTGCAGGGGCACGCCAGACGAATGCAATCTGCCACACTCCAGCTGGCTGATTGCAGACATCAAGTTAAAACCTGCAAATGGGAATTATCTTGCAGAGCTAACGTCAGTCTTGAGACCGACAGATATAACATTATATTCRGTTAGATTGATCTCATTTGCACATGTCTAATGCACAGTTTAGAATTCACACAGTACAGTATCTCCCTGACAAAACCAAGTAGCACCGCAAATGTTCAAATGGAAATCTTAGGGTCATGTATTGGTCACCTATAAGATCACTAGCAATGACTGTGTCGTTGCCTCCTTATCACACTGACTATAACATTGGAGACTGAGAAGAAATTGTAGAGATTGGCTTTTTACATCAACCRCTGACAGAATGAGGGTGTCATAATAGCAATACAATGGAAATAYCTGTGTGGTGCTCCCCTGTCTTAGTGGCAAACGGAAGAGAGGAAAACTGTTGTTGTAAAATTCAGTGCGACCTTGAGCTTGTTGAAATAACGTTTTGTTCATTTCATCTAACACAAATACTGTAACTAGAGTCATRAATTAGCTCACAGCAGACATCTAACGAGAAGATCCAGTCAATTACTACTGAACTCCAGTTCACCAAGCACTTACTCAGGCAAAAGAAAGGCATCTAACACTGTCAGCCTCAGCAAAACACAGACAATTGTGGTAACAGTGTTGAACATTTTAACTGGAACTAATTTCTTGAATAAGGTATTGTACCATCATAAAGCAATGACAAAAGAGGTTGAGCCAAAATCATGTTTACATCACAGCTTAGGATTTAACGCAAAGTCGAAACCACAACTGCACAGCTGTGACTATTCATGGGTTGCACCTCCATCACTTGGTCACGTCGTTGCCATTGTTATCAACGTTTTACAGATCCAGCAGCTGTATTGATGCACAAAAGTAGGCTGATGCCCAGTCATTCTGAACGGGGGCTACTGACTATTTACACAAAAAAAAAAAATGTATGCACTCTACTGTAAGTCGCTCTGGATAAGAGCGTCTGCTCTTGGCCGGTAGGGATATCCTTGTCTCAGTATGTAAAAATGTAATAAAGATGTATGCACTCTACTGTAAGTCGCTCTGGATAAGAGCGTCTGCTAAATGACTAAAATGTAAAAATGTAAATGTAAATTACACTATAGTTGTTTGGAAATACGACGACATTGCTAAAATAGGAAAATAATTAGTAGGAAACAACTATGCCATATTATGTCATCAAATTTATTTTAGAGAGATGGTAATGTTGCCATAGCTAGCAAAGTTTGTAAACTACAATTCGGTGCCGTCCCATCAATCTTAGCTATACTGCATCTAAAGTCGGTCTGGCGACATCACAATGATTACAGACGGTTTCCTACTTATTATTTGACTCATTTTGAAATGCCACTGATTCATCCCGATCAGTTCAGCAGCAATCTTTTGCAAACCCGTGCTTAGTAGCCTAGTCTTTGGAATTTGTTCATGTCTTTTAGAAGTCTAAATATGAATGATAACTTATTAGTCTATTAGAATATATTTGCATACGACTATTGTAATTTCATCATTTCAAGATCCAATATCAAATCAAACTTCAACTCAAACGTTATTTTTATTTTCAAATAAAATTTTCACACTTTAGCGTAAAACGAGAAAATGAAAGATWAAAACCAACAAAAGGTAATAAAGAACATAAACAAAGGATGTCAAAATAACAATAAATTTGGCTTCATTAGACCAAGAAACTGTAAAAAGGCAGACTGTCAATTAGTACTTAAACACAGTTTCACGGTACAATGGAAAGCTCCATATAAAAAACAAATACAAATACACTAWAAAATATAAAGAAACTATGAATAATCAGCCATTTTTTCCTGCMAAAATAGAAGAAATAAACATTTGCTTTACTCTCAAATTTCCAGCGCTAGGCCTGTTGATTTCTTATACTTTCACCTCCAAGTAGCATAATGGCCTGCCTAAAAAAAGTAGTACTATCACAGTTACTGTCTCTGTAGTCCTTGCAAACTGCACTTTATACCAGCAATATGTACAGCACTTCATAATCCTCTGAACTGGAATAAACTGTGCCCCTGATACAGATTCCAATGCCTTGCCCCAAACCTTAACAAGGAGCTTGAAGTGATAMAGTGTGTTTCTGGAACCAATTTACATGAGCCATGACATGAGAAATGTGTGTGTGCTGGACCAATGTGCTGGACCAACAAGCATATCACAAGAGAACAATGCTGTTACTATGCCTGGAGTAAGCTCTGCATCTGGTTGAATGCGTGGTAAGTGCGTCCGTCTGTACACATGATGAATGAAAACTTCTACTCTCATCTGTGATTACAACCTCTCCTTGTTTGGATATATTAATTTGAAGACACTAGATCCTTCCTATCTTCGCTTGCTAAAACAAACAGCTGTTTAAGGGACAGACAAATAATGCCTGAACTCACCACACTGCAAANATTTGAAGACACTAGATCCTTCCTATCTTCGCTTGCTAAAACAAACAGCTGTTTAAGGGACAGACAAATAATGCCTGAACTCACCACACTGCAAATTCAACACCGGTAAGATCATTATTCTCACTCTGATCAATTGCATGTAACTACTTGGATCAGGYCCTACATGTATGTCATCTCTCTCATGACCAATGTTCCCTCTAATTATTTCGGCACAGAGCAAATTTCAGGTCTGCTGAGTCTAAGCTTGAAAGTTGTGAAAATTCTGTGCAACTTCCAGCGCGTTTACTGTGAACACTGAGGCTGTACCRGCTTTAAGATACAGTTTTAACAGTGACCAAGTAGGCTACTGTGGCTATTTGATCATAAAGTAGGCCTACCAGAGTGGCCTATCATCAAAATCAATGGAGAAAATGCATCCCATAACATTTTAACATGAAAATAGCTGTTCTATCATTCAGCCTACAGTATCAGCAAATGTGTGATGTTCAATGTAGGACTACATTCCATGAGACTTTTGAAAAAACATGCAGGGCTTGACATTAAAACTTCTTAGGGATAGCCCCCTTTAATTTCAATTTTCACCTAAATGACATACCCAAATCTAACTGCCTGTAGCTCAAGCCCTGAAGCAAAGATATGCATATTCTTGGTACCATTTGAAAGGAAACACTTTGAAGTTTGTGGAAATGTGAATTGAATGTAGATTAATATAACACAATAGATATGGTAGAAGAAAATACATAGAAAAAACCAACAGGTGTTTTTTTTGCGCGATCTTTGAATTGCAAGAGAAATGTCATAGTTACAGCCATCACTCTGGTTGTAATTCCGACAGTGTATGTGCAAAGTGTTTGTGCAAAGTTTCAGATGGATAACTTCAAGTATGACTGAACCTCAAGACTTTTAGTGTGAAGTCCCCGGGTACATTTGGGCAAATCGTGAAGGAGACATTCACATTCCATTTTTCTGCAAGAATATCGTCAAGTCTGTATACTTGGACTTTGATTTAGCTTTCCAAGTATTAGTAGCCATATTATAAGTTCAACATTTGCAAAACAACCAGTTTTCATAACTTCATAACTCTGAATATTATTAGAATTTTTGTCCAAAATGAAAAGGCATGCTGTCGTACAAGGTTAGTAGCTACATTTTACAACATATACATGGTTATACATGATACTCCCGTAAAGCCCAGCTCATTGGCTATCTAGCWAGCTTTGTTTGACCCAGATTGGTACTTATTTGACAAAGAAACAGTCGTTCAAGTTATGGCCACCAGTGTCATCGGCGGGCCATGAAGYCGTCGCTCTCTGACCAAATATGGTGTCCTATAGGATATACTACACCCCTAATGAAATAGTYAAGTTTTGTTACCTTCTAGGATCTCTGAGTAATAGGAACGTGATTTGACTCATTGAAACAACATTTAGTGTGAGATTTTCACAGATTCCTTTCTTTGCAAATTGAARGAGTGGAAATAGAAAATCGATCYTGCATGCTATATGYACGTTTTTYGGATATGAAAAAMGATTTTATCTAACAAAACGACACTTCATGTTATCTCTGGGACCCTTTGGATGATAAATCAAAGCAAGATTTCAGAAAGTAAGTACACATTTCACCTTCAGAGTTGAATTTATCAAATCTGTTGCGGTGAAAAAACTGTGTTGTTAGGAGCTCTCCTCAAACAAAAGCATGGCATGTTTTTCACTGTAAAAGCTACTGTAAATTGGACAGTGCAGTTATATTAACAAGAATTTAAGCTTTCAGCCGATATAAGACACTTCTATGTACCGACATTTGTTGTTTCRCTAAAATCTGTGATCTTGACATAACGRGCTGCATGATTTACAACTGTACCGTTGACGGGACGCCGATCKTTAAAAACCTGTTTATCCACTTGTCCTTCAGACAAGAAGGTGACTGAACATTTTCTTGTTGTTTGAAGCATGAAACCACTTWAAAAAWYTMTWATGCATTATTATTCCCATACTATTATTATAGAGAATCAGACAAATAACGCTACGCTCTGCCTATTGGCTACTTAGTTAATAAAATAGAACACTGCCCCTTTAAGGGGAAAAAAAGCTTTTTACCTGACTTGCTTTTCAAAGATGTCTAGGAATGCTCACATTTTGTGCTCTTGTGGGAAGCAATCCCTCCCCTATTGCTGACTACAAATTATCTATAACTGAGCTAATAACTCACAAACTAGCAAAGGATATGAACAAAATGTGCACAAGTAGCTACATGCAGCTCTCACTTTGGTCTCAAAACAAGCACATCTACTCATAACCGTTCATGCTGTAAATACATTCCAGTTCAAAGTAAATGGCACAGATCCATATATGGCAATGTCTATTATAAATGTTTGCGTCAATCGAATCTGGTATCAGGATAAAATGTGACCGAATATACTTTAAGTATTTTTATTTAACATAAGCGATAAATGGTAAATGCAATTTTCGTATATACGGGTTCACTGTATCACCACGCAGGGTAAAGCAGAGAACTGACTGAAATAGTACAGACATCTTCTTTTATACTGTGACAGATGTAGTTCCAACTTTAGAGTTGGCCTGTCACAGTAGAGGCTTAGCATGGGTTTAAACTTGTTAGCCTATCGGTGGTGCCCAGGCTGGTCCCAGCCTCACAGCACACAGGATCCAGATATCCGGAAGTGTTTGTTGTGAAGTTTGAGCTGAGTTGTCGGTGGCTACACTGCTCAGTTCCTGTTTTCTTGTTATTCAGCATTTTTCCATCTTGTCTCAARCTTCTGGTTAGCACAGTCGACACCCTAGATTAACAACAGCTTTTCTGCAGTCACGCTATGTTTTGTGATTAACATGTACTATTTCTATAAYGCATATATTTTTGTTAAAAAGAGAACAAAACCATCCTTCACACTATTTTCATATACTGTAGGTCTACTGCAGCTATGATTTATTGTGCTGCACCGGTCCGGTCTGTATAGAGTATGGCTGAGTCCTGTGTCTATCTACTCCGATGTGTTCTGCCTACAACAAAATCTCTTGCATAGTTAGTTTTGCATACTAAGTCTTGCGTAGTTCATTTTGTGTCTGAATGTTGCATTGAAAATGGCTAATATTGCATTGATTCGGTCACAATTGCCACAGTAAAGGGAAACGTTGAGAGTGTTAACTAACGGTGAAAACTTTACAAAGCTGAGTGAAGTTCAATCTCGTGCTTCTCTCCATGGGCTGATATTTCTTCTGAGCAGCAGTCCTGGGGGAGTTGCACGGTATTCTTGAGGCTACTGCATGCCTGCACACACACAGCTTAGAGGGAACATTGCTCATGACCCACAAACAAATGTCTCATATTTCAAAGTCAGTTGGCCAGACCATGCTCTTAATAACCTCTTAGGCAGTTAAAGCCTTTCTCATTAACTCCACACAGATGCTGGGGTTGTTGGTATTGTGTTTACCTATGAAAACATTAGCTTTCTGGAAAGCACCAGAAACCATATACTGGACCATGGTCAAAAACACATTTCCCCATGTGGCTATGGAGGTGCATATTTGGTGTGTTGTTTTCCATACCACTTGCAAATCGCTCATAGAACTGTTGTATAAAGTGTCAATGAGCCTCTCCAACTCGATACATTTTGATACATCTTGTACAAAAGATGTTACAGGCTTTGACAAAATGGGTCCAGCAATCATAATGYGCCTCCTCCACAAGTCCCTTCAGAGAAAATATGGAGTAAACACAATTGTCCATTCTTGTGCATTGAAATGAGAAAATCGTAATGAGATTATAGCAGGTAGGCCTATGTCTGTGAGGGTAGGAGGGTAGGAAACAACATCTCCACCCCGCTGATCCTCAACACTGGAGCCCCACAAGGGTGCGTTCTCAGCCCTCTCCTGTACTCCCTGTTCACCCTTGACTGCGTGGCCATGCACGCCTCCAACTCAATCATCAAGTTTGCAGACAGTGGTGGGCTTGATTACCAACAYCGYCGAGACGGCCTACAGGGAGGAGGTGAGGGCCCTCGGAGTGTGGTGTCAGGAAAATAACCTCACGCTCAATGTCAACAAAACAAAGGAGATGATTGTGGACTTCAGGAAACAGCAGAGGGAGCAGCCCCCTATCCACATCGACSGGACAGTAGTGGAGAAGGTGGAAAGTTTTAAGTTCCATAAACATCACGGACWAACTGAAATGGTCCACCCACACAGACAGCGTGGTGAAAAAGGTGCAGCAGCGCCTCTTCAACCTCAGGAGGCTGAAGAAATTCGGCTTGTCATCAAAAACACTCACAAACTTTTACAGATGCACAATCGAGAGCATTCTGTCGGGCTGTATACGTCTGGTACGGCAACTGCTCCGCCCTCAACCGTAAGGCTCTCCAGAGGGTAGTGAGGTCTGCACAACGCATCACGGGGGCAAACTACCTGCCCTCCAAGGACACCTACACCAGTCGATGACACAGGAAGGCCAAAAAGATATATCAAAGACAACAACCACCCGAGCCACTGCCTGTTCACCCCGCTATCATCCAGAAGGCGAGGTCAGTACAGGTGCAGCTTCTATCTGTTTACAGCCATCAAACTGTTAAACAGCCATCACTAACATTGAGTGGCTCCTGCCAACATACTGACTCAAATCTCTAGCCACTTTAATAATTAAATTGATGTAATAAATGTATCACTAGCCACTTTAAACAATGCCACTTTATATAATGTTTACATACCCTACATTACTCATCTCATATGTATATACTGTACTCTATACCACCTACTGCATCTTGCCTATGCCGTTCGGCCATCGCTCATCCATATATTTTTATGTACATATTCTTGTTCATATTCTTGTTCATTCCTACACTGTGTGTATAAGGTAGTTGTTGTGAAATTGTTAGATTACTTGTTAGATATTACTGCATGGTCAAAACTAGAAGCACAAGCATTTCGCTACGCATTAACATCTGCTAACCATATGTATGTGYAAAATWAAATGTGATTTTGATTTGATTTTGATTTAAATCTTCAGAGTGGTCAGGAATTAACAAGATAAGTACCCATTGGGTACAGACATCAATTCAACGTTTCTRCCACTTMGTTTCAACGTAATTTCATTGAAAATMAAGTGGAAACAATGTTGATTTAACCAGTGTGTGCCCYGTGATTGCAAGTACGAATGTAACCTATTTGGTGCAGTGACTGTAATGCACTTTTGATTACATCTTCATCAGCTTCAATTTACAATGCACTGAATAGAACACTTAGTTGGGCATCAGTCCGAAAACGAATGTTCAAAACAATATTGTGACGAAACATGCAACATATGAATAATCATGACGGAGAAAGAGATTGTGTGTGCATGTGTCTCTGTGTCTGTATCAGACTGGCTGCAGCAAATCACATCTGTCATAAAACCCCTGCCCTCCGGCTAGGCAGAGGAATGAGACAGCTAAATCAGCTCTCCCTAACAGCACTCTCAGTGTAGTAGATACTAAATCACAGCGCCAGCACACACACGCAATATAGAGGCGTGAAACAGTATGTATTAACCACACTGATGAAAATGAGACAGACAACAAAGAGACAATGAAGAGATACCACCTACCAAAAACTGTATATGTCAAGCAGACATTGGGGTAGAAGAAGAAGATTTGATGAGAACTGCCCATGGCATACTCTACCTGTCATGTTGGATTGTAGGAGAACTCCTTGACCCAAAYGTTTGCCATTTTACTGAAAGATCCAGAAAAGTTGGGAACATCGATATCTCAGGAGCAGTATGCTGCTGCTATGTTGTACTGGGAAAGACTTCAGACTTGGCTGAGAATTTCCTTTTGCAAAGGTGGAGACTTCGCAAACTGGAACTATCAATTTCTATCACATATAGACCCAGAACTTATTCATGCAGCTGACCAATTTATGCAACATTTCAGTTCTGGGTTAATCAAGATTAACCTGCAATGCATGACCAATACAATATGCAATACAATACAATATTCACATAACTACCAATCACTCAGATACAGAGAGAGGTGTGAGCCAAAATGTGAAGACTTCATTTTTATGCACACAGACCTGTCGTAAATCATTTATGGCACCACAAATTGAGATTATCGTAGTATAGACATAGTGTAGATTGTGGTCACAGACACAAGACAATTAGTATGTTGATTTGTATGTGCCACAGTTGGGCTGTTCTTAATTTCACTGCTTTTCTCTAGCCCTAATGATTTTGGAACAGTAGATTTACCTCAAGTCTCTTCCTAAATATCTACTCCATAGAAGTAAGGCAAGGCAACCTCAAAAGAAAATGCCATAAATG
The DNA here is from genome assembly GCF_002910315.2 of Salvelinus sp. IW2-2015. Lineage (NCBI taxonomy): Eukaryota > Metazoa > Chordata > Actinopteri > Salmoniformes > Salmonidae > Salvelinus > Salvelinus sp. IW2-2015. The sequence continues at coordinate 36,604,772 of NC_036858.1, read as the reverse complement.
CATTACTCCYTAGAATTCCAATTACAGTAGGTGTTGTCTCTTGTGAGTGCCCTGAAAATAGTGGTCYGGGCCTAGTTTCCCAGAGCCTTCGTAGCGTTAAGATCATCGTTAGAACCTTCTTACGATGTATCTTTAGTAGCCYAGGTGTTTCCCAAAGCCTTCGTTAGTAACGTGGCTCTTAAAACACTTCGCACATCTACGAGTGATCCCGTCCATTCGTCAAAGTGCATCGTTAGATGCTTTTTTGCCCTTCCTCATCACTTTATTCACAGAAGATCTCAAAAGTAGGCTTTCAATATTCATACCACACGTAGTATGGGGATGCCCTGATACTAATCCTGTCATTAGTGGTAGAGGCAGGGAGAATGCCTTACTACAGTAAAACAACAGTAGTAAGATCACAGACAGGGAAAGGCCCCTGACAATTTAGGCACCTAGATTTCTGATGATGAGTAAAAATGCAAAGTCATAGCTCTCTCTCTCTCTCAAATCAATTCAAAGGGGCTTTATTGGCATGGGAAACACATGCCAAAGCAAGTGAAATAAACAATCAGAATATCTCTCCTCTTCCTCTTCACTCATTGGTATGGCTAGATTAGCAGTGTTAGAAACGAAACAAAAAGGCATTTCCATAATTGTCAGCAACCCATAACCTCATGTGTTGTCCTTTTTGTGCTGACCAAGATTGTATCTGTTAATTACATCTGAGGTGTGACYCTACTTTCGCTCTTGATATTTACAWTACCTAACTATCTAAATATGGTTGGTTTGGATTACATATCACACTATGGTCTGATGGTTCCTGAAATATGACCTCAAAAGACAAATGATTAGAATATTGATGCAAAATTCAAGAATCCTCTCCCGATACACACACACAAACACACGTATTCACACACACTAATTTGAGGGTAATTAAGGACTTGGACCCACAAATCAAATCAAATTGTATTTTTCACGCGCTGAATACCACTGGTGTAGACTTTACTGTGAAATGCTTGCCTACGAGCCCTTCCCAACGATGCAGAGTTTAAAATAGTAACAAGAGGAATAAAATAAAATACACAAGACTGGAGCTATGAGTACCAGTACCAGATCAATGTGCAGATGCACAAGGTATTTGAGGCAAAGACACTARATACAGTGCATTCGGAAAGTATTCATACCCCTTGACTTTTTCCACATTTTGTTATGTTACAGCCTTATTCTAAATTATATTAAACTGTATTTAATTTTTTCCTCATCAAACTACACACAATGTCCCATAATGACAAAGCAAAAACAGCTTTTTTTWATGTTTGAACAAATTTTTGACAACTGAAATAATACATTTACATAAGTATTCAGACCCTTTACTAAGTACTTTGTTAAAGCACCTTTGGCAGCGATTACAGCCTCGAGTCTTCTTGGGTATGACTCTATAAGCTTGGCACATCTGTATTTGGGGAGTTTCTCCCATTCTTCTCTGCAGATCCACTCAAGCTCTGTCAGGTTGGATGGGGAGTGTCGCTGCACAGCTATTTTCAGGTCTCTCCASAGATGTTCGACCACGTTCAAGTCCATACTCTGAATGGGCCACTCAAGGACATTCAGAGACTTGTCCCGATGCCACTCCTGCGTTGTCTTGGCTGTGTGCTTAGGGTTGTTGTCCTGTTGGAAGATAAACCTTCGTCCCAGTCTGAGGTCCTTAGCAATAGGGAGCAGGTTTTCATCAAGGATCTCTCTGTACTTTGCTCCTGTTCGTCTTTCCCTCGATCCTGACTAGACTCCCAGTCCCTGCCGCTGAAAAATATCCCCACAGTATGATGCTGCCACCACCGTGCTTCACCGTAGGGATGGTGGCAGGTTTCCTCCAGACGTAATGCTTGACATTTAGTCCAAAGAGTTCGATCTTTGTTTCGTCACACCAGAGAATCTTGTTTCTCATGGTCTGAGAGTCCTTTAGGTGCCTTTTGGCAAACTTCAAGCAGGCTTTCTTGTGCCTTTTACTGAGGAGTGGCTTCTGTCTGGCCACTAACCATAAAAACCTGATTGGTGGAGTGCTGCACAGATGYTTGTCCTTCTGGAAGGGTCTCCCATCTCCACAGAGGAACTCTGGAGCTCTGTCAGAGTGACCATCGGGTTCTTGGTCACCTCCCTGACCAAGGCCCTTCTCCCCCGATTGCTCAGTTTTGACCGGGCAGCCAGCTCTAGGAAGAGTCTTGGTTGTTCCAAACTTCTTCCATTTAAGAATGATGGAGGCGACTGTGTTCTTGGGGACCTTCAATGCTGCAGACATTTTGTTGTACCCTTCCCCAGATCTGTGCCTCGACACAATCCTGTCTGTGAGCTCTAAGGACAATTCCTTCGACCTCATGGCTTGGTTTTTGCTCTGACATGCACTGTCAACTGTGAGACCTTATATAGACAGGTACTGTATGTGCCTTTCCAAATCATGTCTAATTAATTGAATTTACCACAGGTGGACTCCAATCAACTTGTAGAAACATCTCAATGATGATCAAAGGAAACAGGATCCACCTGAACTCAATTTTGAGTCTCATAGCAAAGGGTCTGAATACTTATACTCGCTTTGTCGTTATGGGGTATTGTGTGTAGATTGATGAGGAAAATGTTTGATTTAATCAATTTTAGAATAAGGCTGTAACGTAACAAAATGTGGAAAAAGGGAAGGGGTCTGAATACTTTCCGAATGCACTGTATACAAACGTATGTGGAAACCTCTTCAAATTAGTGGATTTGGCTACTTCAGCCACACCCGTTGCTGATAAAATCGAGCACACAGCCATGCAATCTACATAGACAAACATTGACAATAGAATGACCTTACTGAATAGCTCAGTGACTTTCATGGCACCATCATCGGATGCCACCTTTCCAAGAAGTCAGTTCGTCAAATTTCTGCCCTGCTAGAGCTGCCACAGTCAGCTGTAAGTGCTGTTATTGTGAAGTGGAAACGTCTAAGAGCAACAACGGCTCAGGCGCAAAGTGGTAGACCACACAAGCTCACGGACCGGGACAACTGAGTGCTGTAGCACGTAAAAACATCTGTCCTCGGTTGCAACACTCACTACGGAGTTCCAAACTGCCTCTGGAAGCAACGTCAGCACAATAACTGTTCGTCGGGAGCTTCATGAAATGGGTTTCCATGGCCGAGCAGCCGCACGCAAGCCTAAGATCARCATGTGCAATGCCAAGCTTTGGCTGGAATGGTGTAAAGTTCGACACCATTGGAGTCATTGGAGCAGTGGAAACGCATTCTCTGGYGTGATGAATCACGCTTCATCATCTGGCAGTCCGACGGATGAATCTGGGTTTGGTGGATGCCAGGAGAATGCATAGTGCCAACTGTAGAGTTTGGTGGAAGAAAATAATGGTCTGGGGATGTTTATCATGTTTCAGGCTAGGCCCCTTAGTTCCAGTGAAGGGAAATCTTAACACTACAACAAACAGAGAAATTCTAGACGATTCTATGCTTCTAACTTTGTTGCAACAGTTTGGAGAAGGCCCTTTCCTGTTTCAGCATGACAATGCCCCTGTGCACAAAGCAAGCTCCATACAGAAATGCTTTGTCGAGATCAGTGTGGAAGAACTTGACTGGCCTGCACAGTGCCCTCATGTCAATTTATAAAATATATTATTTCCAAATAGTCCGAATTTGCAACTCATCATCCGTAGGAACTGTACTGTTACTGGGGGAACAAATACATAGAGGCAATGTTGTTGGCTGACGGCCCGGAGCTGGTCAAAAAAAGAGGAAGTCACATAATTGCCCAATCAATCAACCTCAAACTAACAGATATCAGGGTGTTTTATATAGAGACTAGGACTACGGCACACACAGAACACAGGACACAGAGAGAACGGCTGTGGTTACACACAATGGACTTCTGATGGATCTCATGATCAGTACTGCTCTTCTCTTGACCAGTACTGTAGCCCATGTTATGGGGAGCAGGGGGCTTGGAACATAAATMACATTCATTCATAAATACGGACTTTGTTGTAATTCTCATTTTTTAACAAATTGTGTTCAAAATGTTATGTTTTTGTTAGATACCTGTTTCGTCTATCCAAGTGTCAGTGGAGGTTCCCTTCTCTCRGTACTCRAGTGTGYGGGATGATGTCAGTCTGCCGTGTGCCAATGTGGTCCACTCTYACTGCTCCTCTACAGTTTGGCTCTACAGCAGAACTGGGTCTCACACTGCTATTGAGAAGGTATTCCAAAATTGAGAAAATGTATGCAGTGAGAGACTGAGAGTGGGGTCTTACTGCTCTATACATGTTTGTAGCATCAGCGCTGAGGATACGTAGCCGACAATACCTTACAGAGGGCGAAGCACATCTTGGAGAGGATGCAATCTGTCTGTTCTCAACATATCCGTGTCCACACTAGAGACAGATATAAASCATCCTAGAAACGTAACTAATCATTTCTGGGGGGAAAATACCAAAATAAATTGGTGGAAGTAGCATTTTGGAAATAAACTCTTACTCTTAGGTCTCAGGTGGTACTATGGATCCTGTCGGGACAATCATCACTSCCCCAAAACAACCTATTGATCTTCAAAGTCCTCCAAAGCCCTCTCATTCAGGTAGCAACAACATCAATTAGTTGCAAATCAGTCGCATAGGGCTTTGTGTGGCACTGCCCTGGATGGTAATCGTAATTGCAGTTTGCACAACTAGGAGGAATCGCCCAAAAGCAGAGGTGTCCTCTGMTATAGAGCTGTAAGTTTAGACTCTAAAGCGAACAAACCACTCCTCCTCACTCTGCCTCCTAGCTTAGTGCCAGACTTACTCTACAGTACCTTTAATGAATGTGTAAAACTAAGAGATTATTTGCTGATGCGTTTGTGCTTACATAATAAATAAAGGCTTTGAAATAAAACATGAAAATGTAGTGTACGTACAGTACATGGTATGGGTGACGACAATGGGTGACGACAAATAATGTTTTACAAAGATGTTATATTTCMGTTGTGAAACAAGCATTTCTCTTGTCAGTTGCCTAAGATTAAGGGGATTGCTTACTCGTGAAACTGTAAAACATTCTCTACAACTTCTGTGTTTCTCTAAATCAATCTCATTACCAGCTTCTAGTATCTACAGTATAGTGTGTGTGTGTGTGTGCGCGTGTGTATGTGTGTGAGGTGTGTGCGCACGCGCGCATGCATACGTGCGTATGTGCGCGCATGCCTGTGAGTAGAAAGAGAGAAAGTTGGGAGGCAATGTGTGTATGGCACAGTAGGGCCTGTGAAATGACACACACACAAACACACACAGACACTAACACACAATCTACACACACGTCATTCTTTAGTTGTATTGTTTGTATATCGTTGTATTTTACATGTGTGTAGCTGCTCTTGTCTGTCAGTTTATCAGTGTTTTGTTACTTGCCATGTTTTATGTTTTTCTGTGGACCCCCCCAGGAAGAGTAGCTGCTGCTTCTGCAAAAGCTAATAGGATTCAGAATAAACCAATAAAACCAATAACTCTCAGCTACTGCAACAATATAGAAACAATTAAGAAACCACACTGTTTACTCGTTAGCTGCCTCAGATGTAGTTTCCCTCTCACCACAATCTCTTCTTCTGCTAACCTTCTATTATAGAAAATAATGATGGAACTCTTGGGGCAATTTGTGGAGATAGTAATATGGCTTTCTGTAACTATGTGTTCATGTTCTATCGCATAAGCATGCTATAATTGGTTGTGTTTCTAACAGCAATGGCTTTAAAATAATGCTTACTCCATTCTGTGTCGCTTAGAACCCCATAATATCCGTCTGCTAAAAACAATGCAATTGTGMTGTTACAGGAACAAAGATAACTTGTTGGAACGTACAGCTGGGGAGAACACTGGCGTGTGCAGAGGAAGCTCCTTTGTGAACCCTATGATTGACTAGTGTGCTGTAGAACAATAGTATTGTCATTTAATACTGAGTGTTGATTTCATGTTGGTTGGTGAATTKGTCCATTCATTATGTTCCTGTCTTGTGCACACAGTGTAAGAATATAATTACAGTGGTCAACACACGCCATTCACACCGGGCTCATGTTATTGATTATAGTTAGAAATGACTGTAGCCTCTGATTACTGTGCTATCGATGGAAACGCTCAGCCTTAATACCATTGTTTATGCTTTTCAGGCCTCCCTGAAGTTGAAATAGTGGTAATGTGTGTTGTGTGCAAGGTTCAAATGAAAGGAGTGTAATTGGCTAAGTAAACTCTTGCAAATCAGATAAGTCCCATAGGTTAACCTGGGAACCCTCATATGGCTTGAAAATTGGTTCCGCAAAACATTTCCAACACACCAAATAGTTGTTAAATTTGAAACCGTGTGTGAGGATTTGGCAGTGCATGCAGGTGTGTGTGCGGATACAAGTGTAAGTGTGTCCTTCAGCCACTCTGAGTCAGCAGACAGTGTGTCCCACCTGCTCTTCCACTGTCATGCTGATACTGGCATAGCTGAGTCATCCTGGAGTATGGCCATGTTGGTTATTCACAGCAAAGTGGCAAATCCCATCAACAGAAAATGAAATATTCTGTGAATGAATGACCTGCGTGAATGAGGTTGATACATGTACCAGGTATTCCTGTCTGATTTTAATAGGATGTTTTACATTGTCCTGTCAGAAGAAATCTGTCATGTAAACAATGCTACCAAACAGCAGAAACACAATCTTGAARGTACATAAATTACGCAACAGGTTGGGTTTGTGGTTTCAGCATTTCTTCATTGACAAGTAAAGTTGATGGATTAAAATAGAGCCAAAATGGAGTAGCTGTTCCGTATGTGCGATTCTGTAATTGCCTTTGTCATGTAGAAATCCAATTRCACTATATTCATATGGGCTATTGTGATGAGCATTAGCGTGGTTGAGAACAACCATCATTTCACCTTATATTAAATGCTCATTCAGACAACCTCAGYATGAAATACATTTGGAGGGAGGATATGTAAAATGGGAAACTGTGACTCTGAGAATTCCGGTCTGGAATTCCACTTAGTCTGTTTAAGTCTGAGTAAGACAAAACCAATCCATCATCACTGGAATCTKATTTCCGCTCTTTGTCCGATGCAAATTAACAATGTTCCCAATCACCGTTGTCTTGCCAATACTCCAGGAGAGGTGGGACAAATGTCAGACCATCCGTCTTCTGTTTAGTAAATAGTGTGGGTGTTCAACACATGAGGGCTCACATCTCATCTGCATAACTGAACAGACACAACATTTGCTCTCTGAACGGTCCTGACCTGTTTATGTTGTTTATGTGTTTATGGTCAGGGCATGTGTTTGGGTGGGCAGTCATGTTATCTGTTTCTATGTTGGTTTTGGTTGACTGGTATGGCTCTTAATTAGAGGCAGGTGTTTTGTGTTCTCCTCTATTAAGAGTCATATTTAGGTAGGGTGTTCTCACGTGTTGTTTGTGGGTGATTGTCTCCTGTGTCGTCGATGTGTACCATACGGGACTGTTTGGCTGTTCGTTCGTTTTGATGTAGTCTGTTCCTGTCCGTGAGTTCTACGTTTAGTTAGTTTAATTCATGTTCAGGTTTCGTCTACGTCGTGTTTCTGTTTTTGTTTTTGTAATTTGTAAGTGTTTGTTTTTGTGTGGCCATCGTTCTAATAAAGGAGGCTTATTTCCCTAATGCTGCGTATTGGTCCACTGATCCTTCTCTCCTCTCCTCATCTGAGGAAGAGGGGACAACAGCCCTTACAGAATCACCCACCAACCTAGGACCAAGGCGGCAAGGGAATGCTCAACAGAGCAACCAGGACTTCTGGACTTGGGACGATATATTGGACGGGAAAGGTTGCTACACATGGAGGAGATCCGGGCTGGTAGGGATCGCTCCCATGGGAACAGCTGGAGCACTGGGAGAGCAGAGGCTACCGGAGAGAGGAACCGGAGTTATGAGGGAACGCGTCTGGCACGGAAGCCCAAAAAGCCCGTGAGTAACACCCAAAATTCTTGGGGGGGGGCACACGAGGAGTGTGGCAAAGCCGGTAGGTTACCTGAGCCAACTCCCCGTGCTTACCGGTGAGTGAGAGGGCGTCGTACTGGTCAGACACCGTGTTATGCGGTAAAGCGCACGGTGCCCCAGTACGCGTGCTTAGCCCAGTGGCGGCTATTCCACCTTGCCGCACTGGGAGGGCTAGGTTGGGCATCGAGCCGAGTGCCATGAAGCCGGCCCAACGTATCTGGTCTCCAGTACGTCTCCTCGGGCCGGCGTACATGGCACCAGCCTTACAGGTGGTGTCCCCGTGTCGCCTGCATAGCCCAGTGCGGGCTATTCCACCTCGCCGCACTGGCAGGGCTACGGGGACCATTCAACCTGGTAAGTTGGGGAGGCTCGGTGCTCAAGAGCACGTGTCCTCCTTCACGGTCCGGTATACCGGTGCCACCTCCATGTACCAGTCCTCCGGTGGCAGCCCCCGCACCAGGCTGTCTCTCCGGGTTCTCTCCCAGCTGCTCCGCCTGTCCAGCTGTTTCCTCCTCTCCAGCGAAGCCAGTGCCTATACCACCGCACCAGGCCTACTGTGCGTCTCAGCAGGGCAGAGTCGGCCGTCCCCAACGCCTGCTGCACTGCCTGTCTGCCCAGCGGCGCCTGAACTGCCCGTCTGCCCAGCGGCGCCTGAACTGCCCGTCTGCCCAGCGGCGCCTGAACTGCCCGTCTGCCCAGCGGCGCCTGAACTGCCGTTGCCCAGCGGCGCCTGAACTGCCCGTCTGCCCAGCGGCGCCTGAACTGCCCGTCTGCCATGAGCCTGCAAAGCCGCCCGTCTGCCAAGAGCACAGGCCTTCCGCACCGGATCACCAGAGCTTCCGCCAGACGTCAGCCAGAGCCTCCGCCAGACCGGATCAGCCAGAGCCTTCCGCAGACCGGATCAGCCAGAGCCTTCCGCCAGACCGATCAGCCAGAGCTTCCGCCAGACCGGATCAGCCAGAGCCTTCCGCCAGATCCGGAATCAGCCAGAGCCTTCCGCCAGACCGGATCAGCCAGAGCCTTCCGCCAGACCGATATCAGCCAGAGCCGTCCTGCCATGACCTGCCAGAGCCGTCCTCCATACCTGCCGAGTCCTCAGCCAGGATCCTCGCCAGAGTCCTCAGCCAGGACCCTGCCAGAGTCCGTCACCAGGACCCTGCCAGAGTCCCCACAGGACCTGCCAGATCCCTCAGCCAGGACCTGCAGAGTCCCTCGCAGCCTGCGAGCCCCAGCCAGACTGCCAGAGTCCCTCAGCCAGGACTGCAGAGTCCCTCACCAGGACCAGGCCTGCCAGAGTCCCTCAGCCAGGACCTGCCAGAGTCCCCAGGCCAGGACCTGCCAGAGTCCCTCAGCCAGGATCTGCCAGAGTCCCTCAGCCAGATCTGCCAGAGTCCCTCAGCCAGACCTGCCAAGTCCTCAGCCAGGACTGCCAGAGTCTCAGCCAGGACTCCAGAGTCCTCAGCCAGGACTGCAGAGTCCCTCAGCAGGACCTGCCAGAGTCCCTCAGCCAGGACCTGCCAGGTCCCTCACCAGACTGAGTCCAGCAGATGCCGATCTCAGCCAGACCTGCCAGAGTCCCTCAGCAGACCTGCCTTGTCCCGGTGCTGCCCTTTGTCCCGGTGCTCCCCTTGTCCCGGTGCTGCCCTTGTCCCGTGCTGCCCTTGTCCGGTGCTGCCCCTTGTCCCGGTGCTGCCCTTGTCCCGGTGCTGCCCTTGTCCCTGCCCTTCTCCCGTGCTGCCGTTTATTTAGGGGATGTAGTTTTAGGGTGGTCATTGAAGGGGAAGACAGAAGCGGGAGTGACTATGGTGGTGTGGGACAGCGTCCAGAGCCTGAGCCACCGACGTGGTCAACTGCCCACCCAGACCCTCCCTGGACTTTGTGCTGGTGCGCCGGCGTTCGCACCTTGAGGGGGTTCTGTAACGCCTGACCTGTTTTATGTTGTTTTTGTATGTGTTTATGGTCAGGGCATGTGGTTGGTGCAGCTCTATGTTATCTGTTCTATGTTGGTTTTGGTTGACTGTATGCTCTTAATTAGAGCGGGTGTTGTTGGTTCTCCTCTAATTAAGAGTCATATTTAGGTAGGGTGTTCTCACTGTTTGTTTTGTGGGTGTATGTCTCCTGTGTCGTCGATGTATGTACCATACGGGACTGTTTGGCTGTTCGTCGTTTTGATGTAGTCTGTTCTGTCCGTGAGTTCTACGTTAGTTAGTTTAATTCAGGTTCAGGTCGTCTACGTCGTTTTCTTGTTTTGTAATTTTGTAAGTGTTGTTTTGTGTTGCCATCGTTCTAATAAAGAGATGGCTATATTTCCCTAATGCTGCGTATTGGTCCATGATCTTCTCTCCCTCCTCATGCGGGAAGGAGGACAACAGCCCTACACTCCTTGTTATCACAAATGCTAGTTTATCTGCTAAAGATCTATATAATGTTAATTCAGAAGTGCTCATCTTAGAAGAGAATCTGCGCACATTCTATTGCTAGTAACCCTGTTATTTATTGAAGAAATAGCAATCTGAAATACATTATGTCATCTGTAAATGACAATTAAGAGTGCATTTTGAATGCCTCTGTACAATGATCTGTGTCATGCTCCGCCTTGTAGACACATCACAGAACAATATGAAAGAGCTGAGAAAACGTGTGTCTTTCTGCTGAAAATATACTGATATCATAATTCCCAAGAATGTCAGAGGCGGCGCACCCTCAATTGTTTAAAAGGATTGAAATAGAAGTTGAATGAATTATGCAGCCGCGCTACAGACAGGAGATTTGAGGGGGAGAAAGAGATATGTGAATACTAACATCAAACATATTGTATAGCTTCCATCTCGGCATGTGGTCATATTCCTGAAACTAAAGGTAATAGCACAAACTGAGAGATCCAGAGAGACAAATACACACAAAGTTTGAAAACACAAACTCCTCATATACTGTACAAGCAAATACAGTAACTATAGGGTATAACACTCCTTGGTCTTCTGTCTTCTCATTCGTCCTGTTTCATAGGTTTGTAGTGTACAATGCAACTATTCCGAGGACACTGTCTAAACTGTCAAGTAATGATGGTTAAATATAACAAAACATAAATTATAAGTTGCACATACAGTTGGTAAAACAAGCAAATGTCTTGTTTTTCAGCCAAACACGCCAAATATTCCAAACGTGTTGTTTAGACTGTAAAACCCCCTAAACTAGGGTCGTGTTTTACAAGGCTTCCAGAGCCTGAAAATCACTTTAAAATACTTCTAGAGCAAATTATGTTACCTTAACGTTAAAAGTAGTAGTTGTATAAGCTGTTGAAGAATAGGAAGGGCTCTTGAGAGTGGAGTAACTTTCTTAGGCTGCAGGGGCAGTATTGAGTAGCTTGGATAAAGGTGCACAGAGGTTGCCCATAGTAAACTGCCTGCTCCTCATCCCAGTTGCTAATATATGCATATTATATCAACATTGGATAGAAAACACTCTGAAGTTTCTAAAACTGTTGAATGATGTCTGTGAGTATAACAGACTCATATGCAGGCAAAACCTGAGAAAAAATCCAAACAGGAAGGTGGAATTCTGAGGCTGGCGATTTCAACCAGAACCTATTGAATTCACAGCAAGATACGGCTTCACAGAATGTCAACAGTCTGTAGAACCTTGTCTGATGCCTACTGTGAAGGGGGCCGAATGAGAGGGAATTAGTCAGGTCTGCCATGACTTGACCATGCTCTAACCATGCACGTCACATGAGAGGGACTCTGTTCCATCGCTCATCTGAAGTCAATGTAATTCTCCGGTGGAACGTTATTCAAGATTTATGTTAAAAACATTCTAAAGATTGATTCAATACATCGTTACATGTTTCTACTGACTGTTACGGAACTTTTGGACATTTCGTCACCTTAGTGAACGCGCTTCCTGACGTGGATTGTTTACCAAACACGCAAAAAAAAGCTATTGGACATAAATGATGGACATTACCGAACAAAACAAATCATTTTTGGGGCAGTTTTCAGTGGGAGTGCATTCCGACGAAGAAACAGCAAAGGTAAGTGAAGATTAAATGCTTTTTATGAGTTTTGTTGACTGCACAATTTGGAGCGTAACTGTATGGCTTGCTTTTGTGGCTGAACGCTGTTTTCAGATTATTGAATATTGTGTTTTGCCGTAAAGCTTTTGAAATCTGACACAGCGGTTGCATTAGAAACAAGTGTACTTTAATTCTATGTAAAACATGTATCTTTCACAAAGTTTATGATGAGTATTTATGTTATTTGACATGGCTTTCTGCAATTCTCCGATATTTTGGAGGCATTTCTGAACATGGCACCAATGTAAACTGAAGTTTTTGGATATAAATATGAACTTTATCGAACAAAACATATATGTATTGTGTAACATGAAGTCCTATGAGTGTCATCTGATGAAGATCACAAAGTAGTGATGTAATTTATCTCTATTTCTGCTTTTTGTGACTCCTGTCTTAGGCTGGAAAAATAACTGTGTTTTTGTCTGTGATTTTGCGGTGACCTAACATAATTGTTTATGGTGCTTTCGCTGAAAAGCCTATTTGAAATCGGACACTTTGGTGGGATTAACAACAAGATTACCTTTAAAATGGTATAAGATATATGTATGTTTGAGGAATTTTAATTATGAGATTTCTGTTGTTTGAATTTGACGCCCTGCACTTTCACTGGCTGTTGTCATATCGATCCCGTTAACGGGATTGCAGCCATAAGAAGTTTTAAGTGTACTTTTACTACAGTAGATCTCTAAAGGAAATATTACCATGATAATTCAGCCAACCAACCCCAAAGCTGCAGTTGGAATGGCAAATGGATTCTMTCTTTCATATGTTTTCTTTGCTTTATACTGTAATATGAAACAATTTACTTATAATTCAAAAAAATATATATATCTATTATTTGATAACTGTTGTTTTTGTAGATTAGCCTAGAGGTTTGTAAAAGCAGTTACTATCTTTTTGGAAGTCAATTCTAGTTCTGTTGTATTAACACTCAACCAACATTATCCTAAAAAAGGTAGAGGGAAACTCAATAATAATTAAATAATTCCAAAAAACTCTAAGCCACATTTGTCCTAATTGTTTCTCTGTACTCTCTCTCACTCTATCTCAGACCAGTAGGCTGCGTGGGTAAAATCACAGAGGAAGTCAAGCCAGTAAAAAAGCAATTTTACAACCATGTTGTGATAATTGAGTTGTTTGCTCTATAACCAATTAGTTCATGAGTCACCGTGATAAATGATTGTTTGAGTATATTTATTCTTGCTCACAGATAAAACTGAAGAAATGCTGAATTTACATTACTAATAGTTGCAAAACAATCATTTAAAATACATAACACATAATACGTGACATAAATAGAATATTGAACAATTGAAAAACATAGGACATTTTAATGATGGAAATTTAAATATTAAAATGTGATTTAAAAAAATATATAATTTTGGGATGAACCATTTAAAGCTAGAGTTATTATACAGTCTGATAGCAGTGGTTAGAGTGGTGTTTCGCGGGTGGTTTGTACGGGCAGTTAAACAGGACCGTTTGTGGCTGTTTCTCAGGAGCCTGGTGGTGCAGTTAACTCTTTTTGGAGGGAGCAGGTCATTCAGTGGATGGTCAAGAATGTTAATGTCCTTCAGGCCATGAAAACAAAAAGAAAACAAAAAGACAAGTCACACAGTGGCTGAACAGTGGCTGAATAAATTCAACTACACATACAATACCGTTCAAAAGTTTGGGGTCACTTAGAAATGTCCTTTTTGAAAGAAAATCAAAAACAATTGTCCGTTAAAATAACATCAAATTAATCAGAAATACAGTGTAGACATTGTTAATGATGTAAATGACTATTGTAGCTGGAAACGGCAGATTTGTGATGGAATATTTTTTTATTTAGCCAGGTAGGCTAGTTGAGAACAAGTTCTCATTTGCAACTGCGACCTGGCCAAGATAAAGCATAGCAATTCGACACATACAACAACACAGAGTTGCACATGGAAAAAACTAAACATACAGTCAATATCTACAGTTGAAGTCAGAAGTTTACATACACGTTAGCCAAATACATTTAAACTCKGTTTTTCACAATTCCTGACATTTAATCCTAGTAAAAAGTCCCTGTCTTAGGTCAGTTAGGATTACCACTTTATTTTAAGAATGTGAAATGTCAGAATAATAGTAGAGAGAATGATTTATTTCAGCTTTTATTTCTTTCATCACATTCCCAGTGGGTCAGAAGTTTATATACACTCAATTAGTATTTGGTATTATTGCCTTTAAATTGTTTAACTTGGGTCAAAAGTTTCGGGTAGCCTTCCACAAGCTTCCCACAATAAGTTGGGTGCATTTTGGCCCATTCCTCCTGACAAAGCTGGTGTAACTGAGTCAGGTTTGTAGGCCTCCTTGCTCGCACACATTTTTTCAGTTCTGCCCACAAATTTTCTATAGGATTGAGGTCAGGGCTTTGTGACCAAGCTTTAACTTCCTGACTGATGTCCTGAGATGTTGCTTCAATATATCCACAGAATTGTCCTTCCTCGTGATGTCATCTATTTTGTGTAGTGCACCAGTCCCTCCTGCAGCAAAGCACCCCCACAACATGATGCTGTCACCCCCGTGCTTCACGGTTGGGATGAGGTTCTTCGGATTGCAAGCATCCGCCTTTTTCCTCCAAACATAACGATGGTCATTATGACCAAACAGTTCTATTTTTGTTTCATCAGACCAGAGGACATTTCTCCAAAAAGTACAATCTTTGTCCCCATGTGCAGTTGCAAACCGTAGTCTGGCTTTTTTTATGGTGGTTTAGAACAGTGGCTTCTTCCTTGCTGAGCGGCTTTTCAGGTTATGTTGATATAGGACTCGTTTTACTGTGGATATAGATACTTTTGTACCTGTTTCCTCCAGCATCTTCACAAGGTCATTTGCTGTTGTTCTGTGATTGATTTTCACTTTTCGCACCAAAGTACGTTCATCTCTAGGAGACAGAATGCGTCTCCTTCCTGAGCGGTATGACGTCTGCGTGGTCCCATGGTGTTTATACTTGCGTACTATTGTTTCTACAAATGAACGTGGTGCCTTCAGGTGTTTGGAAATTGCTCCCAAGGAAGTCTGAACCAGACTTGTGGAGGTCTATAGCTTCTTTTTTTCTGAGAAGCTTCTAAAGCCATGACATAATATTCGGGAATATTCCAAGCTGTTTAACTTCTCTAGAGTAGGGGGCAGCATTCGGAATTTTGGATGAAAAGCATGCCCAAATTAAACTGCCTGCTTCTCGGGCCCAGAATATACGATATGCATATAACTGGTAGATTTGGATAGAAAACACTCTAAAGTTTCCAAAACTGTTAAAATAGTGTCTATGAGTATAACAGAACTGATTTGGCAGGCGAAAACCTGAGAGAAATCCATTCGGGAAGTAGTTTTTGGGGGGGTTTTGAAGTTTTCTATTCAATGCCATTACAGTATCTATTGACTTAGGACTCAACTTGCKGTTCCTATGCCTTCCACTAGATGTKTTTAGAAATTGTTTCAGGCTTGTATTCTGAAAAATGAGGAAGTAKGAGCAGTCTYAATGAGTGGACCCTYKKGTGTCACAGAGCTTTTTCATGCGCGAGACCGAGAGAGTGCCTTTCTTGTTTACATTTTATATTGACGACGTTATTGTCCGGTTGAAATATTATCGATTATTTAGGCTAAAAGCAACCTGAGGATTGAATATAAACATCGTTTGACATGTTTCTATGAACTTTACGGATACAATTTTGATTTTTTGTCTGCCTGTTTTGACTGTGTTTGAGCCTGTGGCTTACTGAAGAAAACGCGCGAACAAAACTGAGGTTTTTGGATATAAAGAGACTTTATCGAACAAAAGGAACATTTATTGAGTAAATAAATGTCTGCTGAGTGCAACCATATGAAGATCATCAAAGGTAAGGGATTAATTTTATCTCTATTTCTGACTTGTGTAACTCTTCTACTTGGCTGGTTACTGTTTGTAATGATTTGTCTGCTGGGCTATGTTCTCAAATAATCATAAAGTATGCTTTCGCCGTTTTTTAAATCTGACACCGTGGTTGGATTCACAAGGAGTTAATCTTTAAACCTATGTAAAATATGTTTTTGTTTTCTGAATTTTTATAATGAGTATTTCTGTATTTGAATTTGGCGCCCAGCAGTTTCACTGACTGTTGAAGAGGTGGGACGCTAACGTCTCACGTACCCAAGAGAGGTTGAAGGCAGAGTCAATTTAGTGTATGTACACTTCTGACGCACTGGAATTGTAATACAGTGAATTATAAGTGAAATAATCTGTCTGTAAACAATTACTTGTGTCATGCACAAAGAAGCTGTCCTTACCGACTTGCCAAAACTTTAGTTTGTTAACAAGAAATTTGTGGAGTGGTTGAAAAATGAGTTTTAATGACTCCAACATAAGTGTATGTAAACTTCCGACTTCAACTGTACATAGGCGTACAGAGGCCCATTATCAGCAACCATCACTCCTGTGTTCCAAAGGCACGTTGTGTTAGCTAATCCAACTTTATCATTTTAAAAGGCTAATTGATCATTATAAAACCCTTTTGCAATTATCTTAGCACAGCTGAATACTGTTGTTCTGATTAAAGAAGCAATAAAACTGGCCTTTTTTTWGACTAGTTGAGTATCTGGAGCATCAGCATTTGTGGGCTTGATTACAGGCTCAAAATGGCCAGAATTAAAGACCTTTCTTCTGAAACTCGTCAGTCTATTCTTGTTCTGAGAAATGAAGGCTATTCCATGTTAGAAATTGCCAAGAAACTGAAGATCTCGTACAACGCTGTGTACTACTCCCTTCACAGAACAGTGCAAACTGAATCTAACCAGAATAGAAAGAGGAGTGGGAGGCCCAGGTGCACAACTGAACAAGAGGACAAGTACATTAGAGTGTCTAGTTTGAGAAACAGACACCTCACAAGTCCGTTAGTTAGTTTACATAGGTGGTAGTGGCCACAGATAGTTTGGTAGTAGCCCCTGATACCTCGCGTCATTTACGGACCTTCTAATATATTCCTGATCAGGTCTCAGTTAGATCTCAATATTCTCTAGTTTATATTGGTACTGCAGATACCGGGTGTCATTACGGACCCCCTTCTACTGCTGCCTAGGTGGCTCTACACCCTACCTTCCATTTGCATAGAATACTTCATTGCCTTTAAAACATTTCTCTACACAAAATTCTACAGATAGGTCACCGGGTCAGAATGCCCTATGGGAATTTTAAAATTAACACCTAAACTACACAAAAATAATCAAATATATTTCTGAATGTTGCAAAGCAAGCTTGGAGCGCACGTTCAATTAAGCATAATGAACCATTGAGGAAATGTAAAACTAATGATTGGAGGGAGTACAATGGAATTATCATTATTATTAGGTTTTGTTTGTAGTAAACGTTTGGGTTGGAGGAGATTTCCATGTTTCCCAGAGAAACGATATCTTAAAGGGGTACACTCACATATGGAATAGTTTTATTTTCTGAGTTTTAATTAAACACGTGAATTCTTTTGATAAAGGGCATGTTCTGGGAATCTGGGATACAACATGTAGAAAATGTTTGATGGTTTTTCTTTAATTTGTATAATATAGTATGAAACACGACTGTAAAAGGGTGGTATGACTTTTTGACCTCTACCAGGGCTTTCCTTTGGGGTCTGATCAGCCTCATGGGAGGGCCATCTGGATAATACATTTAAGGTAATTTGTGTAATGGATAATTATGAACCAGATTATAGTTCTTTGACATATTTGTCATTTSAACCAATGAGAAGAAAGAAATGGCATAGCCTTGGAGTAATGGTAGACTTATGTTAAGTATTTAGAACCTAATCGAAGCAAACAGGACAGGGATATATGACAGCTGTGGTGATTCAGGATCATTGAGAGCATCGAGGTAACCTTAATCAAACTATGTAATAACCTTAGAGATTGCCACCATAGACAGGTGATTTTTTAAATCCATGAGTTCAGACAGAGACAGTGGGACATTTAACCTCTCTAGGGTATGTGGGACGGTAGCGTCCCACCTCGTCAACAGCCAGTGAAACTGCAGGGCGCCAAATTCAAAACAACAGAAATCCCATCATTTAAATTCCTCAAACATACAAGTATTTTACACCATTTTAAAGATACACTTGTTGTAAATCCAGCCAAAGTGTCCGATTTCAAAAAGGTTTTACGCCGAAAGCACACCAAACGATTATGTTAGGTTAGAGCCAAGTCACAGAAAAAGACAGCCATTTTTCTAGCCAACGAGAGGAGTAACAAAAAGCAGAAATAGAGATAAAATGAATCACTACCCTTTGATGATCTTCATCAGATGACACTCATAGGACTTCATGTTACACAATACATGTATGWTTTGTTCGGTAAAGTTCATATTTATATCCAAAACTCTGAGTTTAGGCGGGACGCTACTGTCTCACTTGGCAAAAAGACAGAGAAAATGCAGAGCGCCAAATTCAAATTAATTACTATAAAAATCAAACTTTCATTAAATCACACATGAAAGATAACAAATTATAGCTACACTGGTTGTGAATCCAGCCAACATGTCAGAATTCAAATAGGCTTCTCGGCGAAAGCAAACAATGCTATTTTCTGAGGATAGCACCATTGTAAACAAAGAGAGAGAAGCATATTTCAACCCTGCAGGCGCGACACAAAATGCAGAAATAAAAATATAATTCATGCCTTACCTTTGACGAGCTTCTGTTGTTGGCACTCCAATATATCCCATAAACATCACAAATGGTCCTTTTGTTCGAATAATTCCGTCGATATATATCCAAAATGTCAATTTATTTGGCGAGTTTGATCCAGAAAAACACTGGTTCCAAATTGTGAAACATGACTACAAAATATCTCAAAGGTTACCTGTAAACTTTGCCAAAAAATMTCAAACTACTTTTGTAATACAACTTTAGGTATTTTTTTACTAAATAATCGATCAAATTGAAGACGGGATGATCTGTGTTCAATACAGGATTAAAACCAACTGTAGCTAGCTTTCTGGTCACGGCTTCTAACAAACAGGACACTTCAAG
>NC_036858.1:36574605-36580665 GCF_002910315.2 Salvelinus sp. IW2-2015 | reverse complement strand
TTAATTACTATAAAAATCAAACTTTCATTAAATCACACATGAAAGATAACAAATTATAGCTACACTGGTTGTGAATCCAGCCAACATGTCAGAATTCAAATAGGCTTCTCGGCGAAAGCAAACAATGCTATTTTCTGAGGATAGCACCATTGTAAACAAAGAGAGAGAAGCATATTTCAACCCTGCAGGCGCGACACAAAATGCAGAAATAAAAATATAATTCATGCCTTACCTTTGACGAGCTTCTGTTGTTGGCACTCCAATATATCCCATAAACATCACAAATGGTCCTTTTGTTCGAATAATTCCGTCGATATATATCCAAAATGTCAATTTATTTGGCGAGTTTGATCCAGAAAAACACTGGTTCCAAATTGTGAAACATGACTACAAAATATCTCAAAGGTTACCTGTAAACTTTGCCAAAAAATMTCAAACTACTTTTGTAATACAACTTTAGGTATTTTTTTACTAAATAATCGATCAAATTGAAGACGGGATGATCTGTGTTCAATACAGGATTAAAACCAACTGTAGCTAGCTTTCTGGTCACGGCTTCTAACAAACAGGACACTTCAAGTAACCCTCCTTCCAGATGGCCGTACTTCTTCATTACACAAAGAAATAACCTCAACCAATTTCTAAAGACTGTTGACATCCAGTGGAAGCGGTAGGAACTGCAATAAGGTGCCTTAGTTTTTATTGGGAAACCAGATTTGTAATTGAAAAGAGAGTGACCTCAAAAAAAAAATCTGAATGGTTTGTCCTCGGGATTTCGCCTGCTAAATAAGTTATGTTATACTCACAGACATGATTCAAACAGTTTTAGAAACGTCAGAGTGTTTTCTATCCAAATATACTAATACTATGCATATCTTATCTTCTGGGGATGAGTAGCTGGCAGTTTAATTTGGGCATGCTTTTCATCCAAAATTCCGAATGGTGCCCCCTACCCAAGAGAAGTTAAGTAAATATTTGGAAACAACCCATATTTGATACTGACTGTTATGAGAAAGAGCGATAGACAGATAGTAGGAAGGGCAGACGGAGAAGCCCTCCCCGCACTGCTGAGACTTTCAGCYTTGGGGAGTAGCATGAGGAGAGAAGATAGGAGTGACACAGAATGAGAGCTTAATTGGTTTCAGGAACTAAGGTGTTAAACACGGAACCATTGCCTAGAAATTATTCGGCACAACAGGCCGAAATAGTAGCATTGACTAGTGCCTGTGAAATAAGAAAGGAGAGAAAGAATACTAGTTATACAGACAAGCACATAGGCATTTAAAACCATACAAAGCAGCACAGATAAATCTGAAAGAAGATTAGACGCTTGACAGAGAATTGTTACAGGATAGCTATGAACGAATGCCCCAGGGAGAATTGGAAATGTGAAAAATGAAAGGGGCGATCCTACAASATAATGTCAGACATAAGGATAATTTACTAATCTTACCTTTCATTGTTTAGATATGCGGCAATATTGATACATGGGCAGAGCCATGTATCAAAGGGGGGATAGGTTAGGACACTTTGTGGCCTATTTGATAATAAACAATTTAAAAATATATATAATAGAAAAATATAGCAAATGGGTAGAAGCGTTCCCAACTTACTTGGCGGACACGATTATGGTAACAAAACAATTAGGTCAAGATATTATTCCTGGAGTTGGTTTACTAGGATCTATTTCTTTAAATAATGGATGACATTCTAGCTAATCAGATAGAACAAATAGAATGACAGAGTTAGGGACCAGAACAAGTAGACATAGAAGTTGAAGATATACTAGCAGAACACATGAGAAGACTGTTTGTTAACCAAACCCGTATGTCCAAGATGTTATGCTCTACATGGGAATTACAGAAGGTGATTCACTCAATCCAACCAGGAGACTGGGTGTGGATCCAGTCCCTGAGGAGAATAGACGGGAAGCAGCCCCGTTGGGAGGGGCCATACCAAGTACTGTTGACAGCCTTCGCGGTGAGAATAGCTGAAAGAGCTACCTGGGTTCATGTCACACATTGCAAGAGGGTAAGACACACTGACACTGGCGAACAATCACAGAGTTAGGAGAAGAACCGAATACCAATANGAGCTACCTGGGTTCATGTCACACATTGCAAGAGGGTAAGACACACTGACACTGGCGAACAATCACAGAGTTAGGAGAAGAACCGAATACCAATAAGGTTCGGTGGTCACCTCTCTAACGAAGATTCCCTAACCCCGCCCTATCCTCCCTGTGTGCGTTCATAGAAGTGAAAGTATGGGCTGGCCTCTAGCTGATGGTATGTTCTCTGGGAAAGGGTGGGGCTTTACAGGAGTGCTGATTGGTCTGAGCTGTCTTATTGTGGGAACCATATTCCTAATACACCATGACCCATCCGAGAATGCAGAAGGTGGTAACTTGACCCATAGTGTAGACAGTGAGGATTTTGTATTAACCAAGCATAAGAGATCACTTGATCTGGGTAAACAGGAAGTGAAAGTGGAGATTGGGAAGGATATCTCAGTGGAGTTCTATGTAGACCAAATGGGGTCTCTGACCCCTTGGCAGTCTAGAACTATGAGCCATTATGGAAGATATCTGTGCAGGTCCCTGTGTAGTTCATGGAAACAGGTCATAGCCCACACCAAGAGAGAGGGCTATATAAATCCACATACCCAGTATGGAAGAAGATGGAGTATAGTGTAGGTGAGAGTTTTTGACTGTAATCCGGAGCGAGAGAAGTATTGCATAAAGGTACGAATTACCATTAAAAATGTAAAGAAAGAGGATCTAGGGTTATGGTATGTTGGGTTTGATCAGGTTTCGGGTTGACACCATAGTACCATTCCGGGTAGAAGAGGTTAGGGCCGGAGATAGTTCTACAGCCAGTCAGAATAGAAGCAGAGCCCCTGACGAAACAGATACTGACGGTGGAGTCGTCCAGAGCCAAGGACCGGTGCGGATAGTTCAGATGAAAGATCTTAAAGAAGTGATTGAGGTGGAAACTGGTTATGGGGATTCCAACCTGTGGTTAGAATGGATTCAGTATACAGTCAGATCAGTAGCTAAAGAAGGATGTTATGCCTGTGCCACAGCCAAACTTCAGTTGATCACCATCCCCTTTCCCCTTGAGGGAATTGATTCACCCAGGGGAATGGCCTGTATGGTAAAGCTGTTCATGAAGGCAGGGAAGCCAGACAATGACAGTTGCCTTGATCTGCATTATCTGTATCCCCATGTGCCCATNTTGATCTGCATTATCTGTATCCCCATGTGCCCATTACATCCAGACTTCCCCCTTTCACAGTTATAGGAGGAAATTATTATTGTATGGCTCGATACATCACACACGGATGGGACGTAGGGGAAGTACGAACATGCAATAGGACAGAGAATGTTACAACTGACAAGACAATGAGGGACCTGACTGGGGTGGTTGAGTTCCGAGGACTTTAGTAAGATAAAAAGGCCTAGAGCGGATGTCTGGTGGTTGTGTGGAGGTATGAAGCTGTGGCCTAAKCTGCCAACAAATTGTACCGGTATTTGTACACTAGTGCAGTTAGGCATACCCTTCACCCTTATCCGACACAAAGACCTAGTGCCAGGTAGAAGAGAAAGAAGGAGTGCTCCGTCAGGGTCCTTTGACAATAGAGTTTACATCGATAGCATTGGGGTTCCAAGGGGAGTGCCTGATGAGTTCAAAGCTAGGAATCAGATATGGGCT
The DNA here is from genome assembly GCF_002910315.2 of Salvelinus sp. IW2-2015. Lineage (NCBI taxonomy): Eukaryota > Metazoa > Chordata > Actinopteri > Salmoniformes > Salmonidae > Salvelinus > Salvelinus sp. IW2-2015. The sequence continues at coordinate 36,576,952 of NC_036858.1, read as the reverse complement.
GGATTGGAATCAAGCATCTTCTGGTGGTCAACTCTCAATYAAAATGTAGATTGGATTATTTATATCTACTATAACCAACAGCGTTTCATCAACTATACTGGAGAAGCGATAAAAGGTTTAGCAGAACAAACAGCGGCAACTAGTTTGATGGTATGGCTGAATAGAATAGCATTGGATATGTTACTGGCTGAAAAGAATGGTGATATTCGGATCAGAATGTTGTACTTTCATCCCCGATAACACAGCTCCAGACAGATCAGTGACCAAGGCCCTGGCTGGTTTAACCACATTAGCTCACGAATTAGCAGAGAACTCTGGGGTGGATAATGCTCTAACAAATTGGTTTGACAGTGTGTTTGGGAAATGGAAAAATGTCATAATCACTGTGTTGTGGGCAACTTTCACCTGTATGAGTGTTTTGGTTCTGTGTGGATGTTGTTTGGTCCCCTGTGTGAGAGGTTTGATTACCAGGACTCTGGAGAGGTCAATGACGCAACAGATGGTGAGGTACGGACCGATTTCGAGCTCCGGTCAGTGGGATGACGAATACGGGCCTCCAGGCCTAGGAGATGGCTCTGTTTCTTTTAACTACGAGGAGCCCATGTTGGATGAGACTGTTTTTGAGGGTTAAGACAGTTTTTTATGAGGATTGTAATAAAAATCCGAACAGGAAGCGTTATGATTTGATATAGGCCTATAACAGTCATTGATGAATATCGAATGTACATACATGTATTGGTTTGAATTAATCTTGGATACCATTTAAGTTTCCAGATAGTACATGAGGTATCAGTGTGTATTATTTAGTCATTAAGGGTGGATTGATAATGGGATTTATTTGATCATGTGAATGATTAGAATATTCCACCCTGACACCATATGATTGTATGAAATTGATTACAATCATGAGATTATTCTAATGGTGTGTGTGGTTTTAGTCAGTAGAATTATATATCCGTGTGTGTAGGTTATGTCTATTATAGTCTCTTAAAAACCGACTGTCTGAGCAAGATTCGGTGCCGACCTTGGCTGGGGCCACTGAGAGTACCCTATCTTGAGGGAGGATGGGGAATAAGTCTCACGGATTCTTGCTCTTTTGGTCCAGACAGCATCAGATACATACACGTGTGAATTGACGGAAAAGTATGAAAACACATAGATAATTATTTAATAATTGTCATTTTTTCATTGGAAACATTTAGGGAATACACGCCACTGTCTCAGACTATAGCAGAGGGACATTTATGAGACTCCGATCTGATATATCTTCCTAGAAGCCACACACACACAGACCTGGGAGACAAACTGGAAAATTGAAAGATAGTGGCGGCACTGTTGGTGCTGAGCGATGAGAAAGCAATAAAGCTGCACACACACACACACACACACCACCCCCACCACATCAGCTGAGGTGCATCCCTGATCTAATCAAAAAGTGACAACTGGGAGAGAGAGGGAGGGATAGCACAGAGCCAGGAAAGGGGAGAGGAGATACACTTGTAATCAGTGAGCAGACATTAAGTGTCGTTTTAAATGTTTCCAGATGATAATTGCTGGTGATTGACGAGCCTGGGGGTGTGTGTGTGCATGTGATTGGGTAATCTTAATTGCATGCATGATCCAATGTTACAGTATTTTTTTTATCCTTGGTCATTCTTACAGTTTCCAAACTGCATGACAAGGAGAGTAAGTGAGAGGAAAAGAGAGACAGAGAAAAAACAAGGGTGGGGATTTCCCTTCATATTATGGTCAGTTAGGTGCTTGTACAGTTCCATACATATGTCAAATGTTAATTTGATCACCCTGTTGCAGGAGAACTTTCCTGCAATGCAGGAAATGTAAAACTTGTAATGTATTTTAGGTTTWAAAAGGCTTCTGAAGTTTGTTTCCACTATAAAATGTCAGGCTTGATTTCCCCTTACAAACAATGTATCAACCCCTACAAAGATGTCAATTAATTAAAATACACATTATAATTAATATTTCCTGTTGCTACAGGATTATTTTCCTGCTGTAGCAACCTGACTCAAATTAAGATCCTGCATCTGTAGCCCCTAAGATGTTCTCTCTCTGTAATTGCTGTCCCCAGTTATAATAATGAGTATATTGTAGCTGGGCTGCGCTGGGTTGTAATGAGCTGTCTATTGTAGCCTTGTACTGGTATAATGAAGACTAGCATTAGCTAATGCTAATCTTTCAATTAGCAGGTCATGGAGAATTGTGTGTGTGTGTGTGTGTGTGTGTGTGTGTGTGTGTGTGTGTGTGTGTGCTGTCTCTTATACACATCTAGATGTGTATAAGAGAAGTCCTGGTGACAGCCTTCGCGGTGAGAATAGCTGAAAGAGCT